>NC_056732.1:87721764-88021764 GCF_019279795.1 Protopterus annectens | reverse complement strand
AAAGCTTATCATACCTGCTTATTTGATCTGTTTCTTTATGCGCCTTGTTTGCTGTAGCCCAGAAGTTAGTAGTTTATTGGCCATTTTGGGCTAATTTCTATCTGTTTCATTTCCCTGCTATAAAACCGGATTTACGTGGTTTTGCGCACCAGGCAGCGCCGGTTAGTTAGGGTTAAACTATTCCCGGCTCCACAAAGTATACTCTTCAATTTTTCCCTTGGAACTAGACAAACTTTCAACTTAAGCACACAAACCACTCATTTCACAGCCCAGCACTTGCTCAAAACTCATATCAAGCACTAATTAACCCTAGCACTAGACACCCTATACTGTCCAGAAGGACAATGCTCTCTATTCGTTCCTACCAGCCAGTCAGTAAAACAGCTCACTTTACATATTCAGACATGTCCAAAGGGCAGTTTCAGGTGTACTCTCCAGTCCAACTGGTGAATCTGGGCATTTTGAGGCAATGTTATAACTGCCTCATGTACACAGACAACCCTCTCCTCCTACCACCAAACACTAATATATGCAAGAGATGCAATTATACAGGCAAACTGGAGGCAAAGCTCTCTCAACCAAGACTGGAACTGACAGTCAAGCGGAGAAGGAAAATACTTGTAACACACCACCAGTCTCACATAGACCTACTAAACCAACACCGGCAAATAACACACATAAATACACAAAAACATACTCGGAGGCTCTAAATAAAAATCTGCAAAAGCAACAGAGACCTCCAAAGCAGACACCCAAGCAACCTCCACACCCCATCACAAACCATGAAACACATACTTCACATAATCAGTGTGCCACACAATCACAGCCCTTAAGGCAAAATAACATACCCAACACACTAGTAATAGGCGACTCTATAGTCAGGTACACTGATGTCCCACTAACTAGGCTGGACAAGGAGAAGGTTACAGTTAGCTGCCTGTCGGGCGCCAGGATTTGCCACATAACACAAGCACTCAGGTCACTCCAGAACAAGTACAAGTACGACTCTGTCATTGTCCATGTTGGTGTGAATGACCTGAGACGTACCTCCCTGGACTACATGAAAAGACACATGGAAGAGCTCTCTGATCACGTAGCCCAGGCCGGTATGACCCTGACCCTGAGTAGCGTCCTGCCCTCACCAAGAATGATGCGATAGTATAAAGAAAAAATTATCAATTTCAACAATTGGCTAAGTTTCTGGTGTCATTCAAAGGGGAACCAGTATCTGTCCACCTGGGATGACGTGCTCGCCAAGCCATGTCGCTTCGCAAGAGATGGCTTGCACCTGTCACCCTTAGGCTTTCAAATACTGGCCAAGGCTTTTGCCGCCCCCATAGTGCCTTTTTTAGGCAAGGCTCAAAAGACAAACCCACCACCGTAAATAGCACAAGTAACCAAAAACTGAGGTTAATGCTACTCAACGCCAGAAGTCTAAACCTCAAAATGCATACACTTGAGGCACTCCTCAGTATGGAGAACATTGATATCTGTGTAGTAACAGAAATCTGGTTTAAGGCTACAGAGAGCACCCCAGCACTACCAGGCTATAACTCATACAATACTTTTCGGCCACAGAACCCGGACCGAAACACAAAAGGCGGGGATGTATCCGTATTCATCAAGGATACCCACACCTCCAGGTTAGTGGCACAGCACAATGCCTCAGAGATCAACAATGTACAACTAACAACGGGCAAAACTGCAATTCAAATTGTAGCTTGCTACAGATCACCCACCATGACCCAGGACCCCCATTCCACGTTTCTGGAGACACTGGAAAATATGAAGGTCCTACCAAATGCCCTAATATTGGGTGATTTCAATTACCCAAACATTAACTGGGAGAACTACTCAAGTACTAACTCCCTTGCCCAACGCTTCGTAGAATTTATAAACTTGAATGCCCTGGATCAACTGGTCAACACCCCCACCAGAGGTGACAACATATTGGACCTGACCATCACCAAAATGGGCGACCAGTGTTCTACACCAGAGGTCAACCACTCGCTGGTTAGATCAGACCATAGACTAATCACTCTGGATATCCACATTCCGCCCGCACCCCCAGTCAAGGAAACCACCATGAAAAACTTTTCAAAAGCAAACTTCACGTTACTTAAGACCGAGGTGGAAAGTTTCACAGCCCCCATGCTAAAGGACAATGCTGTCCAAGCTGCTGAATCCCTTACAAACCCATACGTTGCTGAAGGAAGTCCAACAAACAAAACAACAATTTAATAAAAATGTGGACACAGCACCACGAGCTGATAAAAACTTCTTTTAATGCTAAAAGCTTAAAACCGTAAAGCAGCAACGAAAACTATAGCTAATGTTTTGGGAACAATTTTCTTCAAAGGAAACAAAAATGAATGGAATAAGAGCTTTCAGCCATAGCCTTCTTCAGATCCTACTAGCTGAACTACTTTCTTTACTGTTTAAACCATCTTTAGCCTATCCTTAAACAGAAACCAAACCAACTCCTTTTTTTCTCCTCCAGTTATATTACTTTATAATTCATCCAGTCATCAGTAAAATTTGACCAAGCCTGCTTCCTCGTCCAATCAAGACAGTTTATAGGGACGTCATCCTTTTAGAATAGGTTTCAGCGGAACCACTGCATTTAGTCCCGGAGGGTGATCAGCTCTTAAATCCTTTATCCACTTCACTTCTGCCACCTCAGTTTTATTATGTAGATCCCCTCCTCTCATATCTTCTGGTATTTGTTCAAGTGCCATAATTTTAAAAGCATGGTTCATGTTATCCTTAACATGACAGAATAAAGCATTGGTTTCAGCAGATTATACAACGACCCCCCCATTAATATTCAAAAACGTGCATGCTGATTGGTCAGCGTGCACGTTGTAAATCAGAGTTATAGTAATGGAAAAAGGTGCGGTCGCCCGGACGTTTTCCATTACTATAACTCTTTTTTTACAGCAACGGAGAACGCAAGATCTTCGTTGCTTCACACTGTCTCGCTATGTTAAACGAGTTTAACATAGCGAGACAGCTTTAAAAAAAGCAACGGAGATTCTCCATTGCTATTTTTAAAGCTGTCTCGCTATGTTAAACTCCTTTAACATAGCGAGACAGTTTGTAAAAAGCAACGGAGATCTTGATTTCCCCGTTGCTTTTTTCAAAACTGTCTCGCTATGTTAAATGGGTTTAACATAGCGAGACAGCTTTAAAAAAGCAACGGAGATTCTCCGTTGCTTTTTTTAAAGCTGTCTCGCTATGTTAAATGGGAAACAGTTTGTAAAAAGCAACGAAGATCTTGCTTTCTCCATTGCTTTTGCCCACAGCTCTGATGTACTGCGTAGACATACGCATGCGCAGTACATCAGAACAGCCGCAGACTACCAGACAGCTGCAGAAGGGCAGCAAGGAGGCATTATACAATGCCATTATTTAAGAAAAGTAATTATTTTTTTTCTTAAAAAATGTCATTGTATAATAGCAATAACCCACTTCTGGGTGTGGGTAATGCTGGATTTACCCACGGTTGGCTTTGTTTGGCCACTCGGGCTTCGCCCTCGTGACCAAACCACACCAACTGTGGGTAAATCCAGCATTACCCACACCCAGGCGTGGGTTATTGCTATAATAATTGATGTCATGTAAATGGCGAAGGATTCTTTCCTTAAATAACCTATTGGTTTTAAAAGGCAGGGCAGCAATCACAGGTTGCCATGTAAACCAGGTTTTTTATTATTACAATCCACATGTCCCCTAAAACAGTAAGTCTTTTCCAAAACTGGATGCTTAAATTGGTTAACAGTTTTAATAAAGGTGCATGCCTTACATTTTATTATCAGCTCATGGTGGTGCGTCCACATTTTTATTGAACATATAAAAATATGGTATTTTTTGCTGATGCAGAGACAAACTTTGGTTAACAGCATCAGCAACTTTGTTTTGAGAATGTATTCATGTCTTCTGATGGCCAGGGAATGGTTAGGGGAAATAAAGTACACTCAAATGTTCTGTTTTATAGTTCCTGGGATTACCTCGCAGCTGGCATTTCCAGAAGGGGAAAAGTATTGCCCAATGCCATGTAGTTTTATGTAGAAGCACACCCTTGTTGCACTGGTGGCATTTGAAATCGTTGGTCCTAAAATGGGAAACAGGGGCTGCTGTGGTGGTGTAAAGGGATAAAGCCCTGATTCCAGGCCAGCTGACCTGGGTTCAATTAGCTTGGTGACTAATGGAGTGACAGGGGAGGGATGGTTATTACTACCTCAGGAGGGCAGTCTCGAGGGCAATCCCCACACAATCCATGATGGAAGCTGGGGAAGTGTGAAGAAGGGGTCAAAGGGTGACTGATGGAGTGCAGGAGAGGGACGGGTGTTACTACCTCAGGTGAGCAGTCTCGAGGGCATTCCCAGCACAGTCCGTGTTGGAAGCTGGGGATGTGTGAAGAAGGGGTCATAGGGTGACTGATGGAGTGACAGGGGAGGGATGGGTGTTACTATCTCCGAAGGGCAGTCTCAAGGCCATTCCCCACATAATCCATGATGGAAGCTGGGGATGTGTGAAGAAGGGGTCATAGTCCCAACAGGGATTAGGACAGGATCCTTGACTGAGCAACTATGGAGGCAGAGCAAAATGTCTGCATGTCCCAACCTGTGGCACTACCAAGAGTTCACAAGGGAAGGGAATAAAGAAAAAACTACCTGGCAGCTGGTGAGATGGCTGGACAACCCAGGATGCCCTCCACACCAACCCCAACCCATATGGAAGTAAGTATGGAGGTGTTGGAGAAGGTTTTTTCGACTAAGCAGTGGACATGGGACACTGGAATATGCTGTGTGCTGTAGGATGAAGCAAGGCGGAAGCCAACAAAAAGGGTAACAGGGCAGTGCTGTTGTCCCATCATGAAGTCACAACCAGGACAAGATCTGAGATGAGCTCCCATTGTTTCTTTTAAGTGTAAATGAGCATTAGGAATTTTAATTCATCTTGTAATAGGAGAAACATAAGCAAGGAATAGGGGAACAGAGCAGAAAATTTGGCAACATGCAGGACTTCTGATACAAAAGTGCAGGTTGGTTTGAGAAGTGTGGTGGGAGCATTAAAATATTGTTTCTTTGAATCCAGACTTGGGGCAGATGTATCCAGGGTGGGGTAGACTTCGGCTGAGTGGCTTTTTAAAGAAACTCTCGTTTGTTAAGGAATAATGTTGTATTTGTTATGCATAGATTATTTTACATAATGTTGTTGTTCTTTTCCGGTTAGGAGTCACCACAGCAGAGCTCCGGTCCACTAATGATTAGCAGTCAATTTTTATGGTGCCAAGTTGCTAGCCCAATGCCCAACCTTCAACAAAGGCACACCCATTCCCACATGTCTTTTGAACACCACTTGACTGTGAGGAGAATATGCAGATTCCACACAGAAGGCACTCCAGCTGAGAATCGAACAAGAGAACCTCTTGCTGTGAGGCGACAACACTACCACTGCACTACCACGGCTCCTGTAACCTTTATTTGATTTTTTTGTTCTGTATGTTTCACTTTGGTGATTCATTATTAATACTTAATGTGTTCTTCAGTTTCTTATTAATGGTGTATTATTTTGTGTGGCAGGGATTGTATCTTTTGGACCAGTGCACCTGCCTAGTTAAATGGCAAGTGAGCACACCTGTCATTGTAGCGTAGGGTAAACCAAAGTAAATAAATAAATAAACTGGGAAATAAACAAGAAGGGAAATACTTGCACATTTTTCTATTGCCTTCAACTGGAAAACTTACAGTAGGAAAACATCTGCAAGTTATTCTTAGTGTTGTAGGTTTTTGTACTGATTTTCACAAACACATCTCTTGATGTTGTTACTGATTCCTATTGCATCATTTTAGAAACATGATAGCAACTTCCGGTAATGTATAGCATTCTGATAACTAGCTTACTACATTGGAGCCACCTTATTTAATTAGTTACATGGTTACTTTTATCTATGAAGTACCATATAGAAGGGTATAATTATGTGAGGAAAGTGTCAGAATGCAGGAACACTTTCTGCTGGTCTCTTTATTTAATTATTTATTTTTAACCACATTTGCTTGGCTTTGTTGAATCAGTTTGGAAGGTTTTACTTGGAACATAAATTGTTAACTTCTGCACTGCTTTTAATTAGCAGATTTTTTTTCATGGTAAAAGAGTACTGTATGAATTCATTTATGTCATAATGTGGTGCCTGAAGCTGCCTTCACCAGAATATTTTGCATTTTTTTTTTAGCTGAAAAAATGTTGATCTTCAGAAAGCAGTATGGTACATGTACGAGTTTTGGTCATATGCTTGGCACTTGGCAAATTTCTTTAATTTAGCTTTATTTATTTATTTTGTATTTAACTGAAGTAGAGCCCTAATCCACGTGTCATTTTCATACTTAGCCCGGCAACACTTTCTGATCAAGTGACTTGCTCAGAGTTGCACGGTGGGTAAATGGAAGATGAAGAAATCAAACTTAGCTTTGCCGAGGGCCAAAAAAATGTGTGACCTAAACTCTTTTATCTATACCTTTTGCTTTAACAAGTGTTGTTAAACACAGCACATTTAAGTCATTTATCTTCAATGACTTATATAGACATTATCTTTGTAGGGGAAGAAGTGTCATGTTTGCTAAGAAAAGGAGGAATTCTTGGACTTTTCTTGCTTAAGTTGTTGAGTCGTTTGCATACAGTAGCTTCACTTGATGTTGTCCTAAAGGAAAGGACTGATGAAGAGCCCGTCACTGTAGCCTGTTTTGCATCGGTATCTTTCTAAGAATGGTCACAAACCTTAGCACAAGTGTGTGATTGAGGAGAAGAAGCAATAACAAGGGCTGGCATAATAATTAGGGGTGCGGAGTTGGCATGATGGTTAAGCTGTTTACCTCAAAGACACAAGGTTTAAGGTTTCATTCCGGGGGAGGGTTGGCATAATGGTTACGGTCTTAACCTCACAGATACAAGGTCCAGGGTCTGATTCTGACTTCTGATTATCAGCTAGGCTTGTAATAGTCTGCAAACTGATAGTTTAGTATGAGCCTATGAACCTGCATTTTATGGGGTGGTTTGGCATAATGGTTAAGTCCTTCACCTCATATGCACAAGGTACAGGGTCTGATTCTTGTCGGGTTATTGGCTGTGTTTAAAATGGCCCTTCAGGCAGTTAGCCTAATATTCATCTATAAACATATGGACAAGTTCAGAGATCAGTAAGGGTAGGCCGTCCACTGATACATTTATCAATATTATCCTAAAAATGTTTGAGTCCATAGTATCACTACTCAAGTCAGACGTATATAGCTGACACTACAAAAGGGAGTAAAATGGCTAAATTAACAGCAACCCAGGGAGAATTTAATAGCAAGTGATTTGGCTAATAGTCAAAGAAGACACACCTCTTGTCTCTGTTCCTAACACATCTGCGGCAGCGGTAAGATAGCTGAAAAGAAGAAAGGACATCACAAACAGTTTTAAGGAGGAAGCACTTTGCAGGGTTATAATAAAGTGGCTAAATTTGTAGCTAATACCCCTTTCCGAACCCACCACTGTATTTGGTTAGAACTACCCCATCAACTAATATGCACACAGCTTCTTACCATCTATAAAATTATCCAGCATCCATTTACTTGTCCATCACTAAATGCCATTCTTCATAATTATATTCTCACTTGGTCATTATGATCCAAGCACTAAAAACTCATCTCTGTCCACAAATCTATGAATTCTGCTGGCCCTGGTCTGTACTTATACAATGTTGCTAAAGCCTGGAACTCCTTATTTATATCCACCAGGTCAGTGCCCTCCATCTGGTCCTTTAAAGCCATTCTAAAAGACTTCCTAACCAAATCTGCTGTGTTCTTGCTCAGCCCAGGATAAACTATATGCCTAAATGTGGACAAGTACCTATTCATACCTTACACTTCCTTACTACTCTTTCTTCACTTAATTCCTTACTTAAATCAGTGTTTCTCTGTCTCTCTCTCTCTCCCCAACGCTGTTTCTAAATATGCCTTAACCCTGCCTTTTTCTCCTACTTCATACTGCAATTCTTGTTTGTATTATACTAACTTGCCGTTAATTTCCGTAAACTGGCAAACATTTCTCCAAATGTTAAGTCATTGTCATATAACCTGTTACCTATTCTTAACCAATGTTTTCATATCACATATATAATTTGTATAATTATTTAAACTGTAAATGGATTTGTAATATTTTTTGAAGATTTTAAAGTTATTGTTCTTAAAATATTTTTGTAGTGCTTTGGAGCTTTTCACCTTGAGCCTCCATTGAAAATGGTCACTTACCCAGTTGGACTGTCCTGGTAATCAGTTCTCAGTAAAATGAGTAAATAAACAGAGTCAGAAATATGACTTACAGAAAGAAACACAAGTCCTCATTTATTTATTTATTTATTTATTTATTTATTTCAGTTTGTTAACCGGGAAAGTCCATTGGGCCAAGGTAGCCCGTTTTCAATGGAGGCCCGAGGAGAAAAGCTCCAGACAGAAAGACAATATATTGTCAAAGGAGAGATTACTATCTACCTGGGTCCCCAGATCTCTTATTACCTCTTCTGTATTAAGGGGCTGCCACCTATGTGGTAATTTGTGGGTGTTTTGTTTTTCCCAAACGGGATGACTATGCATTTTTTAGCATTTAGCTTGAGGCCATGACTTTGACACCAGGTGTCCCTCTCAGTAAGGCCCTTTTGGAGGATGTCGATGTCAGCTGGAGAGTCAATTATGGCTCCCAGTTTGCAGTCATCGGCGAACTTGGTTAGCCATAGTCCTCCTGTGTTTGCCTGTACTTCTGAGACGTATATGGGAAACAGTAGGGGTCCTAGGACCAAGCCTTGTGGGACACCACTTGTGACTGGTTTAGAGTCGGACCTGGAGCCCGCTATTCTTACCGTGTGAGTTCTGTCTGTAAGCTAGTTGGGAACCCATCTCGTGACGTAGGGGTTTATGTTCAGGCTGGTGAGTTTTTCCTGAAATACCCGAGTGGGAAATGGTATCGAAAGCTTTGGTGAGGTCAAGGTAGGCTGTGTGAACCACCTTTCCCTCGTTTATGGCCTTGGTGACTGTCTCGAAGAAGTCAACCAGGTTTAGTAGGTATGAGCTGCCCTTAACAAAGCCAAACTGGGTTGGGTCAAGTGTTTGGAGGTTCCCAATGTCTTTGTTAATGAGTTCCATGATGATGCGCTCCATAGCCTTGCAGACCAGGCTAGTCAGGCTTATGGGGCGATAGTTACCAGGGTCAGTTGTGAGCCCTCCTTTGTGGAGAGGAATAACCATTGCTGTGAGCCATTCTATGGGCACGTAGCCTGTGGAGAGGCTGAGGTTGAACAGCGTGTTTAGGTGGGGGGTTAGTTTGTTCTGTAGTTCGTGCAAGACGCAGCCTGGGACACCGTCTGGTCCCATTGACGCTGTGTTTTTGGCAAAATCTTGAGAGTATTTACAGTTTTGGCTTTCTAAGACAAATAAAGTATATGACATAGTAGCTTAAAAGTAAACTGTGATGTGATCAGCTGAAGTGTCATCTTAGAGATTGTAACCCTATTTCTTAAGGAGTACCCCAAGGCTGTTCCATATTTATTCAACATCTTTTTGGCTGATGATTCTGTCCATTTTCTGTGTAACTTGTGATAGTAAGCAAAGCTGTATGCATGCCTTAGGAAAGTCTGTTGTTACAGGATGCACTCAGTGTAGTTAGTTCATGACCACAAAAGGGCTGTTTGACCACGAATGCTAAAAAGTACAATATTTATCCTTTGGTTATCAGAAGGTCTTATCTTCGTGCAGTGTTAAAAGTGTACGAATTTTAAGGATTGTGTATTTGTATGCCTCGTTTCCTCTCTTTTAATTGACATGTTAAGTATGTAGCATACTTAAGCATGTAAAGTTACAGAATTCTTGTCATCTTAAATCTGTGCTGCTCAAAATTACATTTCAGAAACCTTTTGTGAGATCCTGCCTCTAGGAAACCAATGCTAAGGGTAAAGGAGGAATAGAAAACATTCACTAGGAAAGTACAAAGTGTAGAGGGACTGACTTGTGAAAAAAAGGCTTTCAAATGTGTATTTCATTAAATGATGGGAGAAGTGACCACATTAATGTTTTAAGGCCCCTGCCAGTGATTTCCTTTAGGTATGTTTAGGTCCAAGTAAAATAGGTGATGAAATGACTGCAGATTTGGTTAGAGCATTAAGTACAAACAACATAACAATTTCCTGGTTTTCAAAAAGCATAATTAATCTGTGTCTTTCCTTACAGTAGCACACAAGACTTACCAAGGGTATAACAGCATTTAAGGCCAATTTAGGCAGATATTTTTAGAGTAAGTTTCAACACTGTTTGGTAGGCATTTTTGTATTTGCCTGCATTCTGGAATCGAAATTTGTGGTGAAATGTGAGATAGAAAGTAAACATTATTTTTCTGCTTGGAGTGAAGCTGAGGTCTGTTTCCAGAAATGCAGAATATTTTTTAGCCTGTTTTATGGTTTTACCAAACATAAGTAGTTTGGCACTAAGTAGCAATTTCATGGTTTAGCTGTCAAAACCTAAGAATTGGGTCATTTGGTTTTTAATCCAAGCCAAAGATTTTTAGCTAGTTGCCCAGCAAAAATACGAAGCAAACTGAAACAGTTGTTAATAGCTCTATTGCCAGTCATACCCAGCCTGCTGTATTTTACTGAGGCCATTTCAACAGTTAACGTAAATAACAGTTGAGGTTCAGTCCTGTCATTCAAACCTGGATTAGTTCCCTTACCCTGTGAATAAGGCCACTGGGCTCATTTGTATGTCATGTTTCTGAGTAAGCTGTGACCAGACTAAAATTGTAAGGAATGAAACACAGCTGCTTGTGTGACTGTAATATGGATTCAAAATTACTTTATGGAAGCTGTGAAATACTGTATTTCTTATAGGTTTAGTAATGTAGCTTGTTAAGATTTCATATACATTTAACATTTTTTTAAATATATTTTAATTTTTATTGATGTAGTAAAAAAATGTAGGATGAAGATATGGTAGTAAAAATCTATATATTTTTCATAAAACGTAAATGTTGTCATTGCTTTGAATTTGGGAGGTCAGCTATATACTAGCAAACCAGTGATGTTTCTGTTCTTTTTTGGTTTAAACATTTAACCCTAGCTGGTACAGCCCAGTATAAATGGCACTGCCAAGAAGAAATGTTCCAAATATTCCAGAGTAATCCAGAATAATGTATTCCTACAAGCAAATTTATTGGCAACATATCACTTGCTAGTTATTACCAAAATGGGTAGTCCAAAGGACTGACTGCAGAAAATTATGACCCCTAGCAAATCTTAGTTTTCACACTCAGATAGATGACTTTTGCATGCAAGATTGTGACACACAACTAAAATCTCTGCAGACTGTAGCCCAGCACTGTGGTACAGAGGGATGAAGCCCTCACTGTGACCCAGATGACCTGAGTTAGACTAGCAGCTCAGGTACTGGTAAAGCTGGACAGGGAAGGGTGGCAGTGAGCAACTTCTAGCTCTTCCACCCCCTGGGGAGTTGTGGTAGTTACTGAACAGCTGGTCTGCTACTCCACTGCAAGCACAGGCTTGCATGGGCCAGGAGGCAGAATCAAGGTGCACGTGGGCTATGACTACTAGTGGATCAACAAGTAGAGTACTCAGCTGTGGTGCTGTAAGATCAGAAAACAGTGGGTTCTATTCCCACCTCTTGTGATTGTATTTATTTTCCCATTGCTGACACTGCTGCGCATCATTAGGGGGTGTGCTGCTGCTGCATGAATGTGCCATCCGTCAGATGAAACGTAATTCATGGCCCAGTCTGCTGGAATTGATGGTAGTTTACGTAGATGTGATAGATCTTGGGGGCTACATTGAATAAAGTACGGGTCCTTCATGTACATACAAAAAGAACTCTTGTTTACAAAATATTTACAAAGATACAGATATATAGCTATACAAATCTGCTTATACATATTCATAATTTCCTTTACAGTCATACTAAATTTTCATCCTTATTAGACCCCCACTCCTTTTTCTATAACCACCATCTGATTATACTTTATATTGTTGCTGAAATCCATTTTGTATTAAACTTAATATCTGATGTTGTCATTTTCATTCGTTCCTCAAAAAAAAGGATTCGGATCTAACCCTCAGATCTGACTCTGCCACTTTTTAAAGATTCTAGGATCCAAATCTCAAGCTCCTCCCTTGCCCATAATGCTCTGACCACTACAGCACCTCAAATCTCATTTGCTGCTCATCAAGATGGTCGGGATTGTGACTTCTTGAGCTCCTTTGGGTTGTGAGTGTTTATTTTCTACTGAAATCAAGATAGTCTCTCATCAGTTTAATGAATTTATATATATATATATATATATATATATATACACACACACACACACACACACACACACACACACACACACACACACACACACACACACACACATATTATTCCCTCCTTACCTGTATTTTACCCCCCCTTTGTCAAGAAGCAGTGAGGGTTTGGCAATGGGCTATCTCTTCCAACCGCTTCCAAGTAGCAACGCACATACCGGGGAAGTCCAGCATTCTTGCAGACAGGCAGTCAGTAGGAACCGTCCTCATGCCTTATGAGTGGTCTGTCAATCAGTGGCAAACATGATGTTCCACAAGTGGGGTCAACCTTGCTGCGACCTATTTGCATCCCCTCCAGCAACAAATGCAGCAGATTCTTTGCCTTGATCCCTCCTCAGGGACAGTCACCGAGAGATGCTGTGGTTTATGCTTGGCCCTCCGGTCTCCTTTACGCTTATCCACCCCTATCCCTCATGCCCAAATTTCTTCAGAAAGTGTAATGGTTGAAGAGCAGAGTGATACTAATAACTCTCTTTTGGCCTCGACAGGTGTGGTTCCCCTTCCTTTGGTCTCACCTTGTATGTCCTCCTTGGTCACTATATCCCAGTCCAAATGCCCTATCTCATCCATCAGGACAGATTCACCAAGATCTTGTAGCCCTCAAACTGAACTCATGGATTCCCCAATTCCGATGATGGTTAGACATTCCAGGCTTTTCTATCCAGTTCAAAAAATGTTGGTGTCTTCTGATAAAGCTTCTACTAGAAAAATGTACAAGAGGAAATGGAATAGATTCACTATTTGGGCTCAACAGAAACAATTAAATCCCTTCACTGCTCCAGTCCCAGCAGTACTGGATTTCCTTGCTTCCAGAATGGAGCAAGTTTCTCTAGTATTGAAGTTCAACTGGCAGCCATCTCCAACTACCATGTCGGGGATAATGCTTCCTCTTTAGCTTCATCTAAATTGCATAAAGCATTTCTTATGGGTACCTTCTATTTAGACCTCCATTAAAGGACCCCACTCCACCTTGGGATCTCCACATGGTTTTACAAGACTTAGTACATTCCCCTTTTGAGCCATCCACCAAGGTGGATCTCAAATTTTTTTCTTGGAAAACTATGTCTTTGGTAGCTATAAGCTCTGCAAGACGAGTATCGGAACTAGAAACACAATCTTCCAAACCACTGTATTTGAGTTTTCACAAAGATAGAGTTACATTGTGCACAAATCCTTCCATATTACCATTAGTTGCCTCTGAAAATAATGTTAATCAGGTCATCAATTTACTAGTTTTCTTCCCTAAATTTCAAAATAAAGGAGAGTATACCTTCCATCTTCTCGATGTACATAGACAACTGTGTTTTTATTTGGACAGAACAAAAGCATTCAGAAAATCTGATCACATATTTGTTTCCTTTTCTAAATTAAGATTGGGTAGGCACGTCTGTAAGACTACCCTGGCCAAATGGATAACAGATTGCATTTCCTACATCTACGAAAGGTATTGCATTATCTAAACAATTGAAGGCACATTCAACCATGTCAGTGTCTACTTCAGCAGGTTTCTGGTCTAGAACCTCTATTGATGATATCTGTGCAGCTGCTTCTTGATCAACTACTCATAACTTTGTTGTGCATTACAAATTAGATTCATTTCCAAGAATAGAGCTGCATTTGGTTTGGCGGTGCTCTGGAACATCCTTCCATGAGGGCCACCCAAGGTTACTGTAGCTTGCAAGATAAAAAAGATACAAACCAACTATCATGGCCAGGTACATAAAGTACAATACATTTATGATCAGCTCTTCTGTCTACCTAAAATGCAGCTGATATCAGTCCTTCTTTATGATGGCTCTGGATTCCTCTGATTCAGGAAAAGGTTTTTACTCCAGAATATTCCTTGTTCCCAGAAAAGAGGGCACTTGGTGCCCCATCCTGGATCTATCCAAACTGAACACCTCTTTGGTGGTCCTCAGTTTCAAAATGCTAACCTTGCAGCAGCTCCTGCCAATGCTCACACAAAATGCCTGGCTTGTGACACTACACCTAAAAGATGCTTACCTCCACATCCCCATCAGGGAATCGGGCAGAAAAGTCCTGCGCTTCAGAGCAGGCTGTCAACAGTTTCAGTTCTCTGCACTGCCCTCTGGCTTATCTACTGCTCCCAGAGTATTCACCAAATGCTTGGCAAGGCTATAGCATTCTGTAGACAGAGAAATATACAGATTTACCCTTACCTGGACGACTGCCTCATTCAGGCAGCATGCAAAGAAAAGTTGCTCCAGGACCTTCTCTTTGTAAAATCACTCCTAACTTTCCTAGGGTTCACCATCAACGAGAAAAAAAATCAAAGCAAAACCCCACCAGAAAAATTGTTTCCTGGGAACTGTGCTAGACACAGCAACCCAATTTGCCTTCCTATCCCCAGAAAAGCAGAGGTTCCTGCCTCTCTACTTCACCCAGCTGGCTTCCAGAAGTCACCTCACTGCGAGGAAGTTCCTGCAAGCCCTGGGATACATGGCATCTTGCATCCTTCTCATCCCTCTTGCCAGGCTTCAAATGAGAAAACTTCAGTCGTACTTAAAAAACCTTTGGTGTCAGCACTCTCAGTCCCTAGAGACCACTCTCCCTCTGACCCCTTGTATAAGGGCCGAATTTCTCTGGTGGGCAGAGACCTGTGCCATGAACAAAGGTCTTCCCTTCATCCTCCGCCCTTCCAACCAGACCATCACCACCAACGCCTCAGACTTTGCTTGGGGCACTCACCTAGCAGGCAGGTGTACCAAGGCCTTTGGAATGCCCAGCAACTTCACTTGCACATCAACCAGAAAGAAATGATGGGAGTGAAAAAGGCTCTGACTTCCTTCCAACCCAATCTCAGGCCAGGGGTCCTCCTTATAAAAACAGAGAACACCACAGTAATGTGGTACATCAACAAGCAGGGTGGCACCCAGTCTTATCCCCTGTGCAGGTTAGCCATGAGTCTCTGCCTTACAGCCACCTCCATGGGGCTACACCTAATTGCCCAATGCTTACCAGGGATCAACAACACACTGGTGGACCACCTAAGCAGAAACTTACTGGACCCTCACAAATGGCAGCTCCAGAGAAATCTTTCTGCAAATCACCCAGGAGTGGGGGACCCCAGAAGTGGACCTCTGTGCCCCGCACCTCAACCACCAGCTGCACAAGTTCTGTACCAGGGAATATCACCTCATAGCATGGAAGGTACATGCCTTGACCTTCCCCTGGAGCTCCCTCTTTATGTACGCATACCCTCCTCTGCCCCTTATTCCCAAGGTTCTGATCAAATTAAGAGAGAAGAGACCAAGGACCATCCTCATTACTCCAGATTGGCCCAGACAGCATTGGTACCCTTATTACACAGTCTGATCTTACAGCCCCCAAAATTGTTCCCGTGATGTCAGACCTCTTGACCCATGAGAGGGGGAAGGTACTGCACCCAGACCTACAGACTCTCAAACTTTCAGCATGGCTTCTACACTAAAAACTAACAAGAAGTCCCTGTTAAGCAAACATGTCCTGGACATGATCACAAAGGCTAGAAGGCCCAACACAAGAAAATCATATGCAGGAAAATGGAAAAAGATTCTGCTCCCGGAAACAGTCAAAAGAGGGCAGTACCTCCCAACCTTCCATCTATCTCATCTTGGATTACCTAGCAGAGTTGCTCAAGAGTGGCCTCTCTTTCTCTTCTATTAAAATCCATGCCTCGGCCATCTCTGCCCATTATGATTCAGGCCGACCCCTCTTCTCTCATCCTTTGATTAAGCAATGCCTCACAGTGGCTTCTAATATCAGGCCTCCCAGAAGGCCTCTGACGCCACCCTGGGACCTGAATTATGTGTTACGAAAACTAAACTTACCTCCTTTCGAACCTGCCGCTTCAACAGAATTGAAATACCTCTGTTGGAAGACTGCCTTCCTACTAGCTGTCACCTCAGTCAGAAGGGTCTCGGAACTTCAAGCTGTCATGGCTGTCGAGCCCTTCAGAATTTTCCATGCAGACAGAGTCTCCCTGAGGACTAACCCCTCCTTTATGCCCAAGGTGGTATCGGATGTGACCCTTAACCAGGCCATACACCTTCCCACCTTCTTTCCCAACCCCCAAAACAAAGGGGAAAGAATTCTACACTCACTAGATGTACACAGCCAACTCAGATACTATCTGGACTGTACTAAGCCACTCAGGAAAACAGACCAGCTTCTGGTAAGCTTTGCCCCAGGGGCAGAGGGAAAGCCCATTTCCAAACAAACCATTTCCAAATGGATTTCACACTGTATCCATTTTTGGTACAGACTACATGGGAAACCCATCCCTAAGTCTATCCGTACCCACTCCACTAGGGCAACCTCTACTTTCACTGCATTTTTCAGTGGAGTACCTAGCAAGGGCATCTTGGAAGCGACCACATGGACCTCTGCCCATACCTTTACAAAGCATTACCACCTACCTCTCTTTTCTAAGTCTAGGGCAGGGTTTGCCTCTGCAATTCTGCAGGGCCTCCTGTCCCATACCTAGAACTCAACCTATCCTTCCACCCTTTTTCTCAACTTTGGGAATCCTCCCACAGGTGATGACTGCAACAGTGAAACACGAAGAACAAAGTACAGTTGTGTACACTTACTATAAATGTAGATGTTTGAGTGTATTCACTGTTGCAGTCTTGGTTTCTCTCCCTCCATCCCCCATTTAACATCTTCCCCTAGGGGGACACAAACTTCCCAAGGTGGCTTTTAGCCACCGGGACCACTTCTTTCTTTTCCCTTGTGCTTCTGACGGGTTAGGGGAAGAAAAACTGATGTGATGACGTTGGCTGCCTTGCATTATAGCACTGACGACCTGACGTCAGACTACAGGTGACGGCAGCCGGCACACAAAAACATTGACTTTGGTATGTGGGCTTACCGAGAGCTACCACAGCAGGGATAACCCCCACAGGTGATGACTGCAATAGTGAATACACTCGAACATCTACATGTATGGTAAGTATATACAACTGTACTATACAAAGAGGAGTGGACCTAGCACAGAGCCCTGAGGGACTCCACTGATGACTGGTCTCTTTATGGAGGAGGTCTAGCTGATTCTAACTTCCTGGGTCCAATCAGTGATCCATCTAGCTATCCAGCATGTTATAAAAGGGTTTATACCTAGTTCCATAAGTTTGTTGATGAGTGTGGTATTGTATCAAATGCTTTAGCCAGATCTAGGTAGGCAGTATGCACTGTTTCCCCCTTCCATTGTCTTAGTGACCTTTTCATAGAAGTCCACCAGATTCGGTAAGCATGACCTTCCTTTGACAAAGCCAAACTGGGATGGATCCATTGTCTGGAGGTCTCCTATGTCCTTGTTGATAATTACCATGATAATTCTTTCCATGGCTTTGTAAGTAAGACTGATCAGACTAATGGGTCTGTAGTTACCAGGATCTGTTGAAGGTTCTCCCTTATGAAGGAGGATGACCTTTGCAGTCCTCCAGTCACATAGCACAAAGCCTGTTTTAAGACTACAGTTAATAATGACTCCTGGAGTCCTGATAAGTGGGATTTTAGACTATTCAGGAGGCATCCTGGGATGTTATCAGGGCCCATTGAGGTCATGTTCTTGGCTTTAGTGAGTACAGCCAGTACATGCTCCCTAGTTATAGTTGGAGGGGTTATGTTTGAGGATAGTTTGAGAGTGGGGTAAAGTTGGAATTGAATTTATCCACTAATAGGTTTGCTATATCACCAGGCTCTCTGAATGTGGCACCATTAACCACTAGTTCAGCAAAGTGCTGTGTGCTGCCCTTGAGATTTCTGACATAGCTGTAGAAGATCTTATGATTGTCTGTCACCTGGTAGGCGACCTTACCCTCAAAGTTGGTTTTGCTTGACGTAATTAGCCCTCTTAGTTGTCTATTTACTTTGATGGGAGAGTTTTTATCTTTATGGGAATTACCCTTCCTGATTTTTGCCATAATTCTTTTTTAGTTGTTGTTGTATATTTTGCTTAATTTGAGAAGTCACTAGGGCATTTTGTTTATGGAGCTAGTGCTGGGCTTACTTCTGGTAGGTACGGCAGCCTCTGTACAGTCATTGACGTACAGAGTTTCTGAGAGGAATTCAGCATAGGCTACTTTACTTTCAGGGTTTGGAGGTGCATTGAATTTTGACGTCATCACTTAATAAAAAGTCTTTTGCCTTGGAATAGTTCCTAATTGTTACTGGTTTTAATGGGATTACAGAGCTGAATTTGATTTCAAAGGAGACAGCTTTATGGTCAGATCTTACCAGGGAAGGTGAGACATTAGGGGTGGGGGTGCAGCATTCTCTCATCTTTGTGAGCACAAGGTCCAGTATGTTGGAGGGTCAAGTGGGCATATTCACTGTTTGGTCAAGGTTGTTTGTATTTACAAATTCCAGGAACCTTTGTGCTTGAAGATTTGACTCCATGTAGGATTCCCACTCTATAGAGGGGGAATTAAAGTTTCCCATGAGTAGGGTGTTAGGCTGGATGGCAAATCTGTCCAGTTGGTCAAAGCATGCATTGTGAGCTTCTTGGGACATGGAGGGTGACATATAAATAGCAAGGATATGATACGAGATTTTTGTCTGTGGTGATCTGCACTTGGAGGAACTCCAGCACATCATCCTGCTTTGACCACCCTAAAATTATGCTTCTTTTTGATGTATATTGAGACACCCCCACTTTTACCCTTTGTCTGTACAGCTACTGGTCTAAAAGTGCAGAAGACACTGAAACCTTGTGCTGACAGGATACTCTGTGCTGCTTTAAAATGTGACTCAGTAACTACATAGATGTCTGTTTTCTCGACTGTGAGGAGGGCTTGGGGAGATTTTAGGTTTGTATTTAGTCGCTGTCTTTGAGCAGTAATACAATGAGGTTCAGTTGAGTCAGTTTTGCTATGTTGGTAGGTTTGTCAATTTGACATTGCCAAAAAAAGGCATTGTAGGAATGGATAAAGTTTTAGTCAGTATTAAAAAGCCTAGAGGGGAAAGGACCATCTTCTCCCAAGCTGAAAAATATGTAACCCTCTTAGAATGACACCAGAAAGACAGCCAGTTGTTGAAATCAATCATTTTTTGCTCATATTGCAGCATCATCCTCTGTGATGATAATATGCTGCTCAATTCTAGGCTCAAACCAGCCTGAGACACATAGTCTGACAGCTTCATAATGTCTCTTTCATATAGTCCAGGGAGGTACATCTCATGTCATTTACACTTACATGGACTGTGATGGAATCATACTGGTACCTGTGGTGTGATGTCTTGAGTATCTGCATGATTTAGTGGATCCGGGCTCCAAATAAGCAACTAACAGTCATCTTCTCCATGTTCGCCTGGTTGGGGGGCATCAGTATGTCTCACAATGGAGTCCCCTATGAAGAGAGTCCTGGGAAATGTGTTTGCTTCCTTAGGGGGTTAGTGCTTGGCGCTCCGCTGAGAGTGACAGTATGTGTGGTGTTAGGTGATGTTTTTTTCAGAGCGCCTTTGGGATTTGCTGTGGCATAGCTTTGACAATGGGTGAGCTAGGTGATCTTTGTTGTTTAGGAAGATTGCTTTTAAGCGGCTAAGCATATGTTAATCTGTGTGTGTGTTGTGTGCTATGTGAGGTGAGTGCTGTGTGCTTGGCTTCAACAACTTGATGTGCAGTTGTACACGAGGGTTTAACCTTCACTGCCAATGTGTAAATACACCTCTTGCATACTGTGTCTGCTTCCTTAAGGATTAAGTGGTTATCAGTAAACTTGAGACAGTTGCTACATTGTCTCACGATGCCCATAACCACCAAGCTGGCTACAGAGAAGTTAAGAAATTACATATCCATACTGTCCAGCCCTTCGACTTGTGAGCTACGAGGGGGTGGTGTATTGGGGTTAGAAGGCTATTAAGGGTGCTTGGTTGGTGAAGACTAAAAAGGGTGCTTTACTGGGGCAGATTATTTTAAACAGTACTAAATTCTACTAACTTTAAAGTTTACCCAGTGTTGAATTCTACTAAATCTGTAGATATTGTCACTCAATGCCCAACTCTCTGGTGCACAAGGTATTTGCAATATATTGGTCCTTTACAGAGTACAGTTTTAGGGACTGTTCTACAGGAGAAATATGCTTTTTAGGTATTTGCTACTGTATAAGAAACTGCTAACCCATGCAAACATGCAAATTTTTAGCAACACAGGAAAAACAGAACACTAACTAATGAGCGCTCTTTCCTAGCTCAGTCAGACCAGACAAACCCTTCCTGCCACAAAATGCATAAACCCAGTCCTCCAAATGTAAAAACACAGTAGAATATACCCACAAGTACAGTGCTACTACAAACCACTTAAATAACTAGCTGGAAATCCCTTGCCGAAGGCAATTTCAAGACCCTTACAGCAGTAACAAGTGAAAAGAAGAGCAACTTTCTTTTCAAAAAATTTCAGAGAAATGCACACATAAAAGCAGGAAACAGTAACGAGCATACAGAATAACATAAGTGTGATTTAGCAATCAAAGATACTTAACTTTACCTGTATGATATTGGATACAGGTAAAACGCTTCTGGAATGCAGATCAGGACTCAAAGCTTTGCTGAGCTCCAGGAAAATGAGCAGGAGTCAATATGTAGTAAAGAAGGTTTACTCAAGAACAGTACTGGTTTGCTGGGAGGGCAGTCTGTGTCATGGATCTGTGGAAAAGAGTGGTTGGGAATAGTACCTTAATAGGATACACAACAGTCAATAACAATGAAAGAGGGGAGGGGAGAACTTTGGATTTCAGATTATCATAAGGGGTAGAGGCCAGACACTGTCTTATTTCAAGGAACAAACAGGCTAGCTAGAGAGATATTCAATCAACTAAAGGCAATATTTGGAGCTGTTTTAAGAGGCTGTAGTTCACTGTGTTAGTGGGGGATGGGGCAGCCATAGAATGCGACTTTAAGCAGGTAAGTGAGTATTACAATATAAAAGTACTGAAGCACAAACTGGAGCAGAGACAATTCTCTCACTATTTGGCCATCTACTACAGTTTAAGACGTCAGACAATGCAGAAACTTACCAGGAACACAGTTTATGAAGAAATGTAATAAATGAGTTTTAAACCCTGTTGGGCCATAATCTTTAGTTTAATTCACAAATGTTGCAGGACTGTGCAGTACTACTGCCAGATTTGCACCATAGTCAAATGGATAACTTTTAAAAAATAGAAATGTAGAATGCAAAAACACAATCTTCCCACCACTGCTAATTTAAATACAAGACTAATACAAGATTAAGCTCCCAGAACAAACAAATAAAAAAGGCAAGCAGATGGAACAGAGCAGAAAAGTAAAAACTAGTATTATCACCACTCAGGTCACTGTAAGATCAGCTTAGATATTTAAGCAGAATTAAAATAATTTAATTATTTTTCATTTTTCATGAAAATGTAGTTGGTCACTCACAGATGTTCTTCGTGTTTCACTGTTGCAGTCATCACATTTTGGTTATCTGCCTGCAGGTAGCCCTCAGCCGGCCTGAATACCAGAGTCTTGGATTCCTGCGTTGGATGCTGTCTCTTCTTCCATGACGTCAGGGGTATAAAACATGCAGCCGGCGCCATTACATCAGTCTTTCTTGCCGTGCAGTACCCGAAGCAGAAGCAGTTCGCAAGTGCCGGTCGGCCAATTCCTGAAATTTTCGTTTTCGAGTTTCAGACCCGAAGTCTTGTTTTCGAGTTTCAGACCCGAAGTCTTCAAAAAAAGATAAGTACCCCATTGGGGATCTTTTTTCTTGCTCCAACAGATGCCAATAAAAGTTAACAATTGTCTTACCTGTATAAAGCAAATACCTCATAAAGATTTTCATTCATACTGCATCCACTGTTTAGGCCCAGACCATGATGTCCCTCGCTGTCGGTTTTGTGCCTTGTTCAACCCCCGAACTATTCATTGTCGGGCTATATTTGTAGCAAACTATTTTGGTACTCGGTGTCCGTACTCCGAAATGGCTTCGGTAAGCCATCTGACTACCGATCTTCCAAAAAAAGTAAGGATAAAGTCAGAGACAGACCGCATAGGTCCAAAACTGCTGACGATGCTTCCTTTAAGCTAGTCGCCAGTCCGCCGGTACTCAGTGAGGCACATTCGCAGCCCCTGATACCCACTACTTCAGATTTGCAGGCCTCTACTGAGACCCATTCGGCATCCGGTATGCTGTGAGATGCTTCTTCGACTATGGAACCTGCGGATGTATCTACCTTGGATGGGTCCAGAGTCGCTGTACAGGCACCGGCTTCTGAGGGTGTTTTCAGGCCTACAGACTTGCATTTTAAACCGATGCCGTCTTCTTCATCCAGGCCTAAAACTCGCACCACGCCTAGAAAACCAACGTCCAAACCGCATGGTCAGGCCCATATGCCTAAAAAACAAATGCTTAGAATGGCTGAAGACCTTATTACCTTAATTAGGGGAAGCCAGCCTTTCCCTTCTAAGAGACCCAGAACTGATTTTCCTTATGATTCTTCTGATCAGGAATCTGATATTTCTGTTTCTTCTGATTACCAAGATTTGCCCTTATCTACCTATGAGGATTCTGATGCAGAGGATTCCATTCCCTCTGCTTCCCCTCCAGAAGATTTTTCTTTTGGTGAAACCTTACACACTCTTAGGGAGTATTTAAGCTGGAAAAGCCAGGATTACTCTGACTTCAAAAAGAGGCTTAGGGAATTCTTACTCCTTCCTCAACACAGGCCTTTAGCTATCCCTCCTGTTCTGGACATTGTAGATGATGCTTTCTTGGAATCTAGCCTTTCCCCAGACACTTTACCTCCAGCTCCCAGAAAACCTGACAGGTATTACAGAGTACTTGACTCTCACAAGTTCCTCTTCAAGAATCCTACTGCGGATCCAGAGACAATTTCCCAAGGACCAAAGGGCATTAAGTCTACTGCTGCCAAAAATACTACCCCTTCTGATAGAGATTCTAGGGCCTTGGACAGATGGGGTAAGAAGGTATACACTTCTGCTACTTTGGTCATTAGGGCTTTACATTGCCAGTTTCATATGTTAAAGTACCAGCAGCATATTATGGGACTACTTAAACAGAAAATGATGTTGATTCCTGACTGTGCTGAACACAAAGAATTACAGGATTTAATACATTCTGAAAAACAAGTTGGTAAACATACTTTGCAATGTGGTTTTGACTCTTTAGAAGCATCTTGCAGGGTTGCTGTCACTGGGTCTTTACTTAGAAGGCGTGCTTGGCTTAAGGAGCAAAACTTGCCAGATCATGTTAAAGCTAAATTACTGGATGCTCCCTTAAACCAACACCGCCTGTTTGGCAACAAAGCAGAAGAAGTCCTCAAAAAGATGGAGGAAAAAGCTAAATCTATGCAAACTGTTAAAGATTTCCTGCAAGTACAGCCTCCCAGATTTAGTAGGCATTGGCCTTCAAAGAATTGGTCCTTTCCAGTCTCTTCTAAGCCTTCTCGGTCCAAACCCAGGAACAGCAGACCACCTAGGTTACAGTCTCAGGCTATGCACAGGCCTAAGCAGTGGGGGGCTCCCACTTCCAAAGCAGGGAGTAGTAAGGCACTCCCCTATGAAAAAATGGCACAATGACTTAACCTTAACCCTTCCAAGCCCTGCTCAACTGCTTGCTCCCTTAGGAGGAAAGCTCGCCCTGCATGCAAGAAACTGGGAACTCATTACCCAGGACAAATGGGTTTTGAATATAGTTTCCCAAGGATACAGATTCCACTTCCACACCCTACCAACCCCAAACGGTTGGCCAGACCTACCCCCAAATCAGTGGGCAGAGGCCCAACAGCAGGTTCTCTCTCTTCTAAGTATCAGGGCTATTCAACCTGTCCCAGCAGAAGAAAGGGGACAAGGTTTTTATTCAAGACTTTTCCTGGTACCCAGAAAAGACAGCTCCTGGCATCCTATCCTACACCTCTCTATTCTAAACACCTTTTTGGTAATCCCAAAATTCAAAATGCTAACACTTCAACAGCTGCTTCCTATGCTAGGCAAAGATGCCTGGTTGGCAACCTTAGACGTAAAGGAAGCTTACCTGCACATTCCATTAAGGGAATCATGCAGGAAATACCTATGATTCAAGGCAGGCTCCATGCACTATCAGTTCTCTGTACTTCCCTTTGGCTTATCTACTGCGCCAAGGGTATTCACAAAGTGTCTAGCGCCAGCCTTTGCATTTTGCAGACAGAGAGAAATTCAAATATACCCATACTTGGACGATTGTCTGATTCAGGCAGAAAGCCAGGACTTGCTATTAAAACATCTGGCATTCGTAAAGAAACTTCTTACCTCTCTGGGGTACACTACACTATAAACGAAAGTAAATCTCACCTAGTACCGTACCAACAGATTGTATTCCTGGGAGCAAGCTTGAACACAACTTCCCAGATGGCTTTCCTCACTCCAGAGAAACACGTTTATTTGACAACCTACTTCAAACTATTGGCCACAAAGACCCAGCTGTCTGCAAGAAAAATTATGCAAGCCCTGGGATTCATGGCCTCTTGCGTTCTACTAATTCCATATGCAAGACTGCATATGAGAAAACTACAAAGGTATCTAAAAAGCCTATGGTGTCAACATTCTCAGGACCTGGAATCAATGATTCCTATCATTCCTTGTATAAAGACAGAGTTCCTTTGGTGGGCAGAGGCCTGCTACCACAACAAGAGGCTCCCTTTCACTCTACCCCCTGCCGCCCAAACCCTAACAACAGAAGCATCAGACTATGCATGGAGGGGCTCACTTGGCAGGGCAGTGCATTCAGGGCAAATGGAACCTGAGACAGATACACCTGCATATCAACCAGAAAGAAATGTTAGCTGTACAAAATTCCCTGACAGCCTTCCAAGACTGCATTCTTCCAAGACAATTATTGGTAAAGACAGACAACACCACAGTTATGTGGTACATAAACAAGCAGGGGGGAACCCACTCGTACCCTCTCTGCAGACTTGCTATGGCTCTGTGGAATACAGCCTTGAGCTACCAAGTGCACCTGCAAGCTTAATTCCTGCCAGGCAAGCTAAATTCACTGGCAGATGACCTGAGCAGAAATCTCATGGACCCACACGAATGGAAACTTGAACCAAAAATATTCAAACTCTTGAGGAACAAATGGGGGACTCCAGAGATAGAACTGTTTGCCTCCCCCTCAGAACTACCAATTGCACAAATTCTGCACAAGGACTTCCCACAGTCAAGCCTAGAAAGTGGATGTCCTGT
The DNA here is from genome assembly GCF_019279795.1 of Protopterus annectens. Lineage (NCBI taxonomy): Eukaryota > Metazoa > Chordata > Ceratodontiformes > Protopteridae > Protopterus > Protopterus annectens. The sequence goes on along the minus strand of NC_056732.1, from coordinate 87,996,161 downwards.
CCTTTACCTGGGAAAGCCTCTCAGTTGATGACTCCCCCCTCTGCTTCTCCTCTCAAAGGTTCTGCAAAAGATCAAACAGGACAAGCCAAGGACAATACTGATTGCAGCAGACTGGCCACGCCAGCACTGGTACCCCCTCTTGCGCAGTATGACACTACTGGAACCGTGGCACCTGCCTCAGACCCCTTTCCTGCTGTCCCAGCAGGCGGGCCAGATTCTGCACCTTCAGCTTCAAACCCTGAACCTTGCAGCCTGGCTAATTCCTTGAGCTCTCCAATAGCATCCCTCAGTAAGCAGGTGCTAGATGTCATTCTGTAGGCAAGGAGGCCTAGTACTAGAAAATCCGATGCCGAAAAGTGGAAAAGATTGTTCCTGGAGCCAGACTCAGGGGATGGTCACAACGGTGCCCAACTTACCTCATATTCTTCAGTACTTAACAGAAATGCTCCACAAGGGTCTATCCTCGTCAATTAAAATTCATGCCTCTGCCATTTCAGCACATTATAATACTGAGCTACCCCTCTTTTCTCCTCCCCTGCTAAAGCAATTCCTTAGAGGGGCCAAAAATTTAAGACCCCCAGGAGAGCCCCTACTCCAGCCTGGGACTTTAACTTTGTATTGGAAAAGCTCACTCTCCCTCCCTTTGAGCCAGCTGCAACTTTAGAGTTGAAATTCCTTTCTTGGAAAACAGCCTTCCTTCTAGCCATCACTTCAGCAAGAAGAGTGTCTGAATTACAGACCCTTATGGCAGTGGAACCCTTCATTATCTTCCATGCAGACAGGATTTCCCTCAGGACCAATCCTTCCTTTATGTCCAAGGTGGTGTCTAGTGTGGCCCTAAATCAGTCCATTCATTTGCCTACTTTTTTCCCTAATCCACAAAACAAAGGAGAATGAATACTGCACTCTCTAGATGTGCACAGCTAACTTAGATTTAAAGGACTAAGCCTCTCAGAAAATCTGAACAGCTGCTAGTTGGGTTTGCTGCAGGGGCAGAGGGCAAGGACATTTCAAAGCAAACCATTTCTAAATGGATAGCCCATTGCATTCATTTCTGCTGTAAGCACCATGGAAAACCTACCACACAGGGGATAAGATCACATTCCACCATGGCTGCATCTACCTCTACAGCCTTTCTCAGAGGAGTCCCTACCAGGGACATCCTAGAAGCTGCTACCTGGAGCTCTGTGCATACCTTCACCAAGCATTACCACATGCATATTTTTTCTAAATCCAGAGCTGGTTTTGCCAATGCAGTCTTGCAGGGCTTAATAGCTGGTCCTAATGCTCTCTAACTTCCTCCTCCCTTCTTTAGCTTTGGGAATCAACCCAAATGTGATGACTGCAACAGTGAAACACGAAGAACATAGTACAGTTGTGTACACTTACCATAAATGTAGATGTTCGAGTGTATTCACTGTTGCAGTCCTGGTTACCTTCCCTCCAGCCCCCTGACTTCTCTTGGCTCTACCTTTCCTTTTTGTTTGGTGTATTTAAGCTTTCTGGTGTATTTGCTTTTTGATGGAGGTGTACCATAACATATAATTGCTTCATATTGTGGGGGCACCTGACATCTGGGGCAAGAAAAACTGATGTAATGGCATTGGCTGTATGTTTTATACCCCTGATGACCTGACGTCATGGAAGAAGAAGAGACGGCATCTGACACAGGAATCCAAGACTCTGGTGTTCAGGCCGGCTGAGGGCTACCTGCAGGCAGATAACCCAAATGTGATGACTGCAACAGTGAATACACTTGAACATCTACATTTATGGTAAGTGTACACAACTGTACTTTCCACACCTTTCCATATCTTGTAGGTGTCCTTGCTGCTGACATCAGTTGGCATTAATCTTGTGGCCATCAGCCTTTAAAATGCAGCCACAGTAGCTGTCTACCCCAGGCATCACTGTTACAGGTTTGGGCTCCACTGATGTCTGCTACTTTTTTTTCTTCTTACAGTTTTTATCTTATACTGGGTGTGGACCCTACTTTTAACTGTCAGTCTTTCAAATAATGGATGTTCTTCATGTTTCACTGTTGCAGTCATCACACTTGGGTTATCCTGCCATGGGTAGCCCTCAGTCGGCCCGAATACCAGAGGCTTTGTATTTCTGCGTCGGTTGCTGTCACTCCAGGACTAACGTCAGGTTGTCAGTGGTATAAAAACAGGCAGCCGACACCATAACATCAGTCTTTCTTGTGGAGGAGCCCAAAGCAGAAGCAGTTCGCACAAGTGCCGGTCGGCCGCTACCTGAGTTTTCATTTTCGAAATTGAAGTTGAAGTCTTCTAAAGCTAAGTACCCCATTGGGGATCCTTTTTTCTTGCTCTAACTGATTTCAGAAAAAGTTAACAATTGTCTCGCCTGTGGAAAGCAAATACCACACCGAGATTTCCATTCTTACTGTGTCACCTGTTTAGGCCCAGACCACGAGGTCCCTCCCTATCAGTTTTGTGCTTTTTTGAACGCCAGAACTATACGTCGTCGGGCCCTTATCGTAGCTAAATACTTTTGCTCTCGATCTCCGTATTCCGAAATGGCTTTGGTAAGCCATTCGACTACCGATATTCCGACAAAACGTAAGGATAAAGACAGAGACAGACTGCACAGGTCCAAAACTGCCGATGACTCTTCCGTTAAGCTAGTAGCCAGTTCGCCGGTACTCAATAAGGTGCTTTCACAGCCCCTGATGCCCACTTCTATGGATTTGCAGCCCGCTACCGAGACCCGTTCAGAGTCTGGTATGCCGCGAGACTCTTCTTTGACTATGGAACCTGCAAATGTCTCTACCTTGGATGGGTCCAGAGCCGCTGTGCAGGCACCGGCTTCTGAGGAAGTTCTTCGAACTACCGATATTCGACACAAACCTACGACATCTTTCGTGTCTTCAGTTCTTTCTAAAACTATCAAGTTTCTAAGGCCCAGAGTACGAACTACGTCTAAAAAACCGACGACCCAAACTCAAGCGCCTGCTTCCTTGCCTCAATCTCAGGTGCTTAAAATGGCAGAAGACCTTATCATGCTCATTAGGGGAAGACAGCCTACCCCTGCTAAAAGGAAAAGAGACTTGTCCCCAGCAGCTTTATCTGACCAGGAGTCCGACTACTGTGAGGTTTCTGATTATGAAGAGATGCCCTTATCGGCTTATGAGGATTCAGATGCAGAGGAATCCATTCCTTCTGCCTCTCCTCCAGAGGATTTTTCTTTTGGTGAAACTCTACATACCTTGAGAGAGCATTTCCATTGGGGATGCCAGGACTGTCCTCAGTCCAAAAAGAGACTCAAGGAATTTTACATTTACCACAGCACAGACCCTTAGCTATTCCTCCTCTTTTGGATGTTGTGGATAATGTTTTTATGGACTCCAGTCTAACTCCTGATACTCTACCTCCTGCTCCCAGGAAACCTGACAGGTACTAAAAGAGTCCCTGACTCATACAAATTTCTTTTCAGAAATTCTACTGCTGACCCAGAGGTCATCTCCCAAGGACCTAAAGGAATAAAAGCAACCACAGCTAAGAATTCCACCCCTTTGGACAGGGATTCCCGAGCTTTAGACAGATGGGGTAAAAAAGTATACACCTCTGCAACTATTGCCATTAGAGCATTAAATTGTCAGTTCCACATGTTGAAATACCAGCAACATACTATGGAACTTATTAAACAAAAATGATCTTCCTTCCCTGACTGTGCAGAATATAAAGAATTACAGGAGATTATGCATTCTGCAAGCCAAGTTAGTAAGCATACCCTGCAATGTGGGTTTGATACCCTAGAAGCATCCTGCAGGGCAGCAGTGACAGGTTCTGTACTTAGAAGGCATGCTTGGCTTAAGAAACAGACCTTGCCAGACCATGTCAAATCAAAATTATTGGATGCACCACTGAATAAAGACAATCTGTTTGGCACTAAAGCAGAAGAGGTTTTGACAAAGATGGAAGAAAAAGCTAAGTCTATGCAGACAGTTAAAGACTTTTTGCAAGTCCAGCCTCCAAGATTCAGTAGGCATTGCCCCTCAAAGCATTGGTCCTTTCCAGTCCCCTCAAGGCCACCTCAGACTAGATCTAGGGGAAGCAGACCCCCCCCCCGACAGCAGTCTCAGGGTATGCAGAGATCTAAGCAATGGAGTACCTCCACTTCTAAAACAGGGAGTGCTAAGCCACCCCCTTATGGAAATAATTCAAAATGACTTCTCAACTCCACCTTTCACCTCTGCCCATCTGTTCGTACCCCTAGGAGGAAAACTTGCCTCCCATGCAAAAAACTGGGCCTCCATCACCAAAGATCGATGGGTCCTCAACATAGTCTCCCAGGGGTGCAAATTTTATTTCCACATGCTGCCAACCCTAGAAGGGTTCCCAGATCTTCCTCCAAACCAGTGGGCAGAGGCACAAAACCAAGTTCATTCCCTGCTATCCATGAGGGCAATTCAGCCTGTTCCTGCAGAACAGATAGGCCAAGGTTTCTATTCCAGACTTTTCCTGGTACCCAGAAAAGAGGGCACCTGGAGCCCAATCTTAGATCTATCCATTCTAAACACCTTCCTGGTGTTACTAAAATTCAAAATGTTCACCTTACAGCAGCTTCTCCCTATTCTGTCCAAAGATGCCTGGTTAGCCACCCTAGACCTAAAAGAGGCCTATCTGCATATCCCAATCAGAGACTCTTGCAGGAAATGTCTACATTTCAGGGCAGGATCTATGCATTATCAGTTCTCTGCACTTCCCTTTGGCTTATCCACTGCTCACAGAGTTTTCACAAATTGCCTGACTCCAGCCATTGCTTACTGCAGACAAAGAAATATTCAAATTTACCCATACTTGGATGACTGCCTCATTCAGGCAGACAGTCAGGAAAAGCTGTTGCAGCACCTGACATTTGTAAAGGACCTACTAACCTCACTGGGGTACACTGTCAATGAAAAGAAATCCAAACTAGTCCCCAATCAAAAAATTGTATTCCTGGGATCAACCCTGGACACAGCATCCCAGATGGCATTCCTTACTCCAGAAAAACAAGCCTGTCTGACAGGCATTTTCTCTCAACTGGCCACCAGAACCCAGTTATCCACAAGGAAAATCCTGCAAGCTCTAGGGTTCATGGCTTCCTGCAAGCTATTAATTCCATATTCCAGACTGCATATGAGGAAACTTCAGTGGTACTTAAAAGGCCTTTGGTGTAAACATTCTCAGGACCTAGAAACTATTATACCTATGATACCTTGTCTAAGGAAATATTTTCTTTGGTGGGCAGCAGCATGCAACCACAGCAAGGGACTTCCCTTTTCACAACCCCATGCCGCCCAGACCCTAACCACAGATGCATCAGACTATGCCTGGGGTGCACACCTGGATGGCAGGTGCATTCAGGGCCACTGGAGCCCAAATCAAATTCATGTGCACATCAACCAAAAAATGATGCTAGCTGTTCAGCATGCTCTGACAGCTTTCAGATCCCTACTCTCTCCGGGGCCTCTACCAATCAAAACCGATAACACCACAGTGATGCGGTACATCAACAAGCAGGGGGGACTCACTCTTACCCACTCTGCAGGCTAGCCATGACCCTTTGGAACAAGGCCTCAGCCATGCATATTCACCTGCTAGCTCAATTCCTGCCAGGCAACCAAAACTCTCTGGCAGACAACTTAAACAGAAATCTCCTAGACCCACACAAGTGGCAATTAAATCACAACAACTTCAGCCTTGTGACCCAGAAATGGGGTACCCCGAAGGTGGACCTATTTGCCTACCCCCACAACCACCAGCTCAGCCAATTCTGCACCAGGGAACCTCACAGCAAGGCCTAGAAAGTGGATGCCTTATCCTTCCAATGGGTAAACCTCTCAGTATATGCATTTCTCCTCTACTTCTTCTTACAAGAGTATTACTCAAAATAAGGGAGGAAAGACCAAGGGCAATCCTGATTGCCCCAGACTGGCCACGCCAACACTGGTACCCACTACTGCGTAGTCTGTCCCCGTTGCCTGTATGGCACCTCCCTCAGATTCCAGCTCTCCTGACTCAGCAGGAGTGAGAGTTCTTGCATCCACAATTGCAGACCCTGAACCTGGCAGCCTGGCTTATTCCTTGATTTCTCCTCCAGTGGCCAGCCTAAGCAAGCAGGTCCTGGATGTTATACGTGAAGCCAGACAACTCAGCACTAGAAAATCATATGTTGCCAAGTGGAAAAGCTACTGCTCCTGGATCCAGACTAAAGGAGCTGACCCAGCACAGCCCTCCTTACCTCTCATCCTGGATTACCTAGCAGACCTACTCCACAGGGGCTTATCCTTCTCTACCGTTAAAATCCATGCCTCTGCCATATCTGCACATTACAGCACTGAGCCACCTCTCTTTTCACACCCTCTCATCAAGCAGTTCCTGAGAGGGGCTAACAATTTAAGGCCACCAAGAAGAGCCCCTACCCCTGCTTGGGACTTTAATTTTGTGTTGGAAAAGCTCATGCTACCCCCCCCCCCCCCTTTTGAGCCTGCAGTTTCAGCAGAGTTAAAATTCCTCTCTTGGAAAACAGCCTCCCTCAGGACTAACCCAACTTTCATGCCGAAAGTGGTGTCCCGTGTGGTTCTCAACCAATCTATTCATTTGTCCACCTTTTTCCCTAAACCTCAAAATAAGGGGGAAAGGATCCTGCATTCTTTAGGTGTGCACATACAGCTCATATTCTGCTTGGATAGGACTAAGCCCTTTAGGAAATCTGACCAGTTACTGGTCAGCTTTGCACCAGGGGCAGAGGGCAAGGCCATATCAAAACAAACCACCTCCAAATGGATAGCACACTGTATCCATTTCTGTTACAAACACCATGGGAAACCACCACCACAGGGGGTAAGAACACATTCCACTAGTGCAACTTCAACCTCTGCAGTCTTTCTCAGAGGTGTCCCTACCAGGGACATCCTGGAAGCTGCAACATGGAGTTCTGTTCATACCTTCACCAAGCATTACCATGTGCCTATCTTTTCTAGATCCAGGGCAGGCTTTGCAACTGCAGTCCTGCAGGGCATACTAGCCAGCCCCAACTCTTCTTGACTGCCTCCACCCGTTTTTCAGCTTTGGGAATCAACCCAAGTGTCATGACTGCAACAGTGAAACATGAAGAACATAGTACAGTTGTGTACACTTACCATAAATGTAGATGTTCAAGTGTATTCACTGTTGCAGTCCTGGTTTCCCACCCTCCAGCCCCCTTGTCTCTCTCATTCTCTCTCTCTCTCTTTCTCACTCTTTACAGGGCTATTGGTATTTACTTTCTACTGGTGGTGTTATTCCACCATAACTTAGCTCCCTATTTGGGGGCTCCTGACATTCGGGGAAAGAAAAACTGATGTAATGGCGTCGGCTGCCTGTTTTATACCCCTGACGACCTGACGTCAGTCCTGGAGCGACAGCAACCGATGCAGAAATATTAAGTCTCTGGCATTCGGGCCGACTGAGGGCTACCCCTGGCAGGATAACCCAAGTGTGATGACTGCAGCAGTGAATACACTCGAACATCTACATTTATGGTAAGTGTACACAACTGTACTTTCTTCCTTATGGGAAACTTTTATTCACTACTCCAGCTACAGACTACAGTGGTACACTCACCCATGCAGTTTTCTCCAAGCAGGTGGCCCAGCCTCACTCTCAAAGCAGATTCATTTGTCTAGCCCTTTGGCTGCATCCTGTTATTTACTCTTCTGAGGGACAGATGCATGCTGTTAAGGGGATCTGACTGGGAAGCGATCTAGAAATTCTCATTAGAAAGAAATGTAGAACCATTCAGTTGAGGATGTCTCTGAAGACCTCTGATTGAATGGGTGCTGCTTCCCTCCTTTTTCAGTTGACAGCCTGATTTGAAGAAATACGATGCATTACAAGGGCCTGCAGATGTTGTCCCATCATCTCAAAGGAAGATTTAGTTGGTTGAGGGCATCTCAGTGTATTCCTTCTGAGTGATACGATCATTAGTAGATACTTTGCAGAGTATACTAAGCAAAATTATCCTACAAATAAAAGAAAGAGGATAAATGTATATATATTTTTCTTATCCTAATATGACAGTGGAGTTTTCAGAATTCAAAACTATAGAGTATCTAATATAACAAATTCACAGACTATATTATTGTACATACTTTTGTATGTACATAGTTGTAGAAAATGTGAAATAAACCCGTCAGATCTTTAGCCAGTTGCGAATCTATGCAAAACCATACATCCATGTGTTTTGTCTAGTTGTGAAGTATATCTCTTTTGTAAATACTTGACAGATGCTGTTACTCTCTGCACAGAATAGTGTCTTATAATATTTTTGCATAATGTCTTATAATATTTTTGCAATCTGTCAAATGTACACTGTTGCTGTTAAGTTGCTCAGGTCATAGCTGAAGCCAAACTAACTGCTTGGCCAGCAAATATAGATAAATAGGTACACCCAAGAACTATTGCCCTATATTGAAGGAAGGCAGCTTAACTCTTCTATCCATCCAAGGACTGTTCAGTTTGGATGGTGACCATAAGTAGGAAGGATCACATTGTAGCTGTGCCGAAAAGGATCCAGACTCCTCAGGCTGAAGCACTTCCTTCCACTGACCAAGAATCCCAGACTCTGGATGGGCTTGAGATGTAGGTGCATGCATCCATAACTCCAAACATGAAGCAGCTCAGCTCTATGATCCAGATATTGCACTTTTGGTCTTACCCTTTTAGATGCATCTGCACAGCCACAGAAAGATGACAAGAAAAAATTTGTACTGAAAGACTGGGCAGCTGTGGCAAGTTCAGTCCGCTCACTTATGAGACAGGTGGCTTATGATTTTGCGGATGGGACAGCTTGGTCCAGTCTAGCCATTTGGCAGTTCTAGTTTCAGAATGCTCTTTGCTGAAGATATCAGGGCAGCTCTTGTGGGCAGTTCCCTTCTAGGATCTCTGTTTTTCAGACAGATAATAATGACTGTCTAAAGGGTATAAAAAATAAAAATCATACCCTTTCACCAGCATTAGTCTTGGTCATGAAAGAACCCGTATGGTCCTCAGCAGGAGTACTAGCTTAGCTAGCAGTCATGACAGAGAGCAGCAATGTTTCTGGGGCAGATGGTGAGTGTAGATCAATGTGTCTGTATGTACCTTTAAGAAGCTATCCAAGGACTTGCACAAGTGTATAAATACTGAGCATGTGCAAGCCTGACTGCCATTTTGTAGTAAGAAATTGAGATGTAAGCATGTAAGGTCTGTCTGTTAACTAGTTCATTTGTATTTTATAATGCTGCTATCCATCCTGATATGCTTCTGTGTTTTAAAGCATCTAAACAAAATACCCCAGCTGCTTGTCATCTATATTAGAGAAGGATGAGCGACATAGTGTCAGAAGGGCCATGTCTAAAGGGCATGATGTTAGAGGTGGCATGGCTAAAATGACTTAAGGCACTTGCTTGGAAGTGGTGGAATAGAGAGTAGTGAATTATCCCTAAAATGTGCATACTTTGCAAAACAGGTCAAAAATGAATTTCAAATATTAAAAGATGCTCAGCAGTATTTCTTATTCGTAAAATATGAAACGAGGTATACAGAACATTTTAAGTGATATTCGCATAAACCGATATGTACGATAATGATAAAAATATTCAAATTACTATGGAAAATGTTTAAAATAAAGTCTGAATTGCATAAAATGAATAAAATAAAGGGAAACGACCGCATTTTCACAAAGCATGTATTTTTCATATTAAGCAGATATTCGAGTTATCAGAAGTACATACATGTGTATGCAGTGTTACAGTAAAGCTGTTTCGTAAAAGTACAGCCATTACAAGGCATATTTCACAGAATACAGCCATTACAGAGCACATTTTGCAAAGTACGGTATTTCAGACTTTATATTGTGCATTTGAATGTTATTACAAGCTCACAGAACTATTTGTTTGCACATAATTACAAGGGCTGTATTTTTAGTGTATTTATGTATACTTTGTGGGCATGGAAGATGGATTTCGAAAACCCATTGCACTTGTGTTTGACAGTAATGTTGCTGAGAACTGGAAAGTGTTTGAGCAGGAGTATGACATTTTCATACAGGCTGCATTTTCTGATAAAGATGACTGTGCAAAGGCATTTATACTGCTTAATTTAGCTGAGTCAGAAGCCATTGAAAGGGAACATTCATTTGTGTGTGCACCTGCAATCTGTATAGGAGAGGTGGAACCAGCATATTGTTGTACAGGCTGAGTCAATGGGAGGACACAGAGTGCTTAAAATGTAAATTTATTGAAATGTGTAACCCCAGACAAATGTTACTATGGAAAGCCACTTATTTTACACAAGGGATCAAAAGCCTGGTGAAACTTTTGCAGCATATATAACTGACCTGAGAAATAAGGCTAAAACATGCAGATCTGGTGACTTAAGGGATGAGTTGATGAAGTACAGACTGGTGTGTGGTATAAAAGATGATGCTGTGAGAAAGATTTTGCTTTGTGACAGTGATTTAATTTTGAAAAAACAATTGAGATTAGCTAGATATACAAGCTCACAGAAAGGCACACAAATACTTACAAATGAGAACAGCTCTAGAAGGCACAGTGATAAAGCTCATGTTGATAGTATGCGGCACGTGGTTAAAAGATATAGGCCCAGGCACATGGGAGTAACTCTAGCTCCTGCAGCACTCACTGGTAAACCCCATAACTTTTCAGCAAATTCCAGAATTCTCACAGTCTCAGTGAAGCATGAGTGAGTTAGCAAACTCAAGCACGGGTCCAACCTAGTTTCATTGCCAACTGTCATAATTGTGGTGAAAGCCATAAATTTAAAAGGGAAAAATGCTTAGCTTTTGGTCAGCAATGCCACAAATGCAATAAGTGGAATAATTTCAAAAGGTTTTGCAAATGAAAAGGCCCACGTTTTTTTATTAAAAGAGAACATTTTAAGAAACAGGTTGATCAATTAGAGAGCTGCAACCCTACTCTTTATGTCGATGGTGCGTCAGTGCTTCATGAAACAGTCAATGCAGTAGAATTAAGGACAAAGAATGAAGTATTTTTTACTGTTCGGATAAATGGCAAACCCATAGAGCTGAAAGTTGATACAGGTTCCAAGTGCAATGTTATATCAGCAGAAACATTTGCTAGAATGTGTAATGGTGAAAGGCTTGATTTGGCAAGGTGTGCAAAGCTTGTTGCTTATGGAGGTGAAGGAATTCAGACCAAAGGCTCAGTAGTGCTTTCATGTTACTCTGCTGGAAGATGTTATGATTTATTATTTTATGCGGTCAAGAGGCATGTCCAGCCATTATTAGAGCTCAGAGACAGTTTGAAAATGGGACTGCTTTCATTTAATAGGGAAGTCCACCAAGTCAGCTTAAAAGACCACTAGTATAATTTTGCCCAGTACATTTTTTCCATCTATGCTGATCTTTTTGAAGACAAACTAGGCAAACTTCCAGTTGTGTACTCCATGAAGTCAGACCTAGAGGTCAGTCCAGTTATCATGCCAGCACGTAAAGTTCCAGTAGCCATGCAGGACAGAGGCAAAGCCGAGTTAGATAAATTGGTGCGACAAGGTGTGATTTGTCCAGTTGCAACTCCAACTGAATGGGTATCTTCCATGGTGGTAGCTCATAAGAAAAGCTCAGATGACTTCAGAATATGTACTGATGCACAAGATTTGAACAAGGCATTAAAAAGACCTCATCATCCAAAGCGCACAGTCAAAGAAGCCGCAGCCTTAATGCCAAATGCCACTGTTTTTTTCTGTCTTGGATGCAAAGAGTTCATTTTTCCAAATTCAGCTTGACAAAAATTCCTCATTGCTCACTACTTTCAGTACTCTCTTTGGCAGGTACAGATCTTTGAGAATGCCATTTGGGATAAATTCTGCAAGTAAGTCTTTCAACGTGAGATGGAGCAACTTTATTCTGGGTATTCTTGTGCTATTATAGTAGACAGCATACTAGTAGGAGGTAATGGTGAAGCAGGACATGACAGAAACCTCAGAAAAGTTCTAGAAAGGGCACGTCAAGTGAATCTTAAGCTCAATCCACAGAAATGCAAATTCAGGCTGAAAGAAGTTACTTATGTTGGTCAATTATTTACCAGTTCAGGCCTGCGACCAGACCCTTGAAAGCAAACAGCCATTCTCAGGATGCCAGCTACAGACAATGGTCAAGCCCTTCCACGTTTTCTTGGCATGGTCAACTACCTAGGCAAGTTCATTCCAGACTTGATCCAACCTTTAGCACCACTTAGAGAGCTGACACATAAAAATGTATCCTGGTCCTTGGTTAGAGTAGCACCAAAGAGCATTTGATGTCCTGAAGTAGAGAATTCCTAGTCCACCAATTCTCAGATACAAAGATGTTTACAAACCAGTTGCATTTTCCTGTGATGCTTCAAAACTTAGTCTTGGTGCAGTCATTCTATCAACCTGTTGCCTATGCGTTGAGAACTCTTACCCAAATTGAAATGCAGTATGCCCGGATTGAGAAAGGGCTTTTGGCAATCGTGTTTGCATGTTCAAAGTTCCATGATTATGTTTATGGTAGAGCTGTTCAGATTGAAAAATACCACCAACCTCTAGTCACTGTCTTGAGAAAAACCTATGCATTCAGCTCCAGCCCAAATGCAATGCATGATGGTGAGATTGCAAAATATAATTTCAGTCTTGCCTACAAGAAAGGTAAAATTCTGTATCTTGCTGATACATTATCCTGATTACCCAGAAACACCACAGAACAGCATGAGAATGAAAACCTTGATTTCAAAGTCATGGAAGTGAGAAATTTTTCTTCCACATGTCTTGATGAACTGAGAGATCACACAGCCACAAATCCAGTTTTACAAAAGCTCAGTCAAGGATCGCCGTCAAAGCAATCTAGCTTACCTCAAGATGTGCAACCTTATTTTCCATACAGCGATGAGATTTTGTCTGACAATGGTACCATTATGAAAGGCCCAAAAGTAATTGTTCCAAAGTCCTTGCAACAAGAGTACATTACTATCTTGCATCGTGGTCACCCAGGAATTGACTCTACCAAAAGAAGGGCGAGAGGACTAGTATTTTGGCCTTCTATGTCACAAGACATTGAGAGAGCAATTTCATCTTGTTCTGTGTATAATAGTACTAAGCCACATCAACAGAAGGAACTACTTCAGCTTAACCAGATTCTGGAACTACCTTGGTTGACAGTAGCCACTGATCTCTTCGAGTGGAATGGTAAACATTATTTGGTGTTAGTAGACTCTTACTCCAATTCATTTGAGATTCACATACTTCCTAACCCAGCATCCAGTACAGTCATTACTAAGATGAAGCATCATTTTGCAGTACATGGTAGCCCGCACCAACTTATTTCTGACAATGGCATGCAGTTTACAAATCGACATTTCAAAAGATTTGTTGAAGAATGGGATTTTACTCATGTCACAAGTAGCCCAGAGTACCCACAGTCAAATGGTTTGGCAGAACGTGCAGTTCAAACTGCAAAACATTTACTAGAGATGTCAAAATGAGATAATAGTGATGATGTTCATCGTGCATACAGCTGCAGTAATCACATATGGGTTCTCTGCCGTCAGGCGGTCCCTCGGTCGGCCGAATTCCAAAGTCTTGGTCCGGCGTCGGTTGTTGTCGCTTTCTCTTCTGACGTCAGAGAGGCCAGAGTATATAAGACACAGCCGACGCCATGTTCTCCAGTCTTTTTTGCCGCGCGGTGCCCAAAGCAGAAGCAGTTCGCAAGTGCCGGTCGGCCAGCTCCTGAATTACGAAAATTTTGGAAACCGAAGTCTTCATTAAAGCTAAGTACCCGTTGAAACTTTTCTTGCCTCAGACCGATGTCAGAAAAAGTTAATAATTGTATTTCTTGTGGGAAGCAAATACCGCATAAGGATTTCCATTCCCTCTGCATACCTTGTTTGGGCCCAGACCACGACGTCTCGGGCTGTCGCTTTTGCGCTACCTTCAATAAACGCACTATTAAGCGTCGGGCGGAGTTAAGCCCAACACTACTTTGGTAAAGCTTTTGATTATAAAATGTCATCGGACACTCCGACTACCGTTTTGTCCAAAAAACGCAAGGAAAAGGACCGACACATGAGGCCCGCGGTCCCCGCCGACACCACGCCAAAACAGGTTACACATGGTCCGGTTCTCAGCGAGACGCCTTTGCAGTCCCTGACTACCGACGACACTCCTTTGGCGGTGTCCTCTGTACCCGAGACCGCTGGGACCTCGGCCCTTTCCCAGACTACAACCACCAAAGCCTCTGCTAATGTTGAGCCTACTAATGTGGACAGGTCCACCTCCACCCATGGTGTCTTTAGGCCCTCATCTTCTTTTTCAATTAAGGCCTTTACTAAATCCAAAGCAGCCAGGCATCCCACGAGGCCTGTTGCACAGGGCCCATCTCCAGGTCCCATGCCTAAAAAACAGATGCTTAAAATGGCTGAGGATTTAATTACTCTTATCAGAGGTTCTCAACCCCCTCCAGACAAGAGACCCAGAGTGGAGGAAGATTCCCCCTCTTCTGATCAGGGATCCATTTTATCAGAACATTCTGATGCAGAGGAACACTCTTACTCTCCTTTTGAGGATTCAGATGCAGAACAGTCCATCCCTTCTGTATCCCCTCCAGAGGATTTTTCCTTTGGGGAAACCTTGCACACCTTGAGGGAACACTTCCATTGGGAAGGCCAAGACTTTTCAGATTCCAAGAAAAGACTTAGGGAATTTCTTTTGTTACCTCAACACAGACCTCTGGCGATACCCCCTGTTTTGGACATACTTGATGATGTCTATTCGGAGGCTTGCCTTAACCCGGATTCTCTGCCTCCTGCACCAGTCAAACCTGATAGGTATTACAGAGTACCCAGCTCTCACCAATTTCTCTTCAAAAGCCATAATGCTGACCCTGAAACCATTTCACAAGGCCCCAAGGGATTGAAGGCCTTCACTGCCAAGAATCCACTTCCTGCAGAAAGGGAATCAAGATCTTTAGAAAGGTGGGGTAAAAAGGTATATACCTCGGCCACCCTAGCCATGAGGGCCTTAAATTGTCAGTTTCATATGCTTAAATATCAACAGTTCCTGTTATCACAATTAAGGAACAAAATGTCTCAACCTGAACAACCAGATTTAAAGGAGTTACAGGATATGATGCATAGTGCAGAGCAAGTGGGTAAACACACTTTACAATGTGGTTATGATGCCCTAGAGGCTTCAAGTAGAGCGGCTGCTACGGGATCAGTCATTTGCAGACATGCTTGGCTTAGAGAACAAAACTTGCCTGATCATGTGAAAGCTAAACTTCTAGATGCTCCTTTACAAAAGGATGTGCTGTTTGGTACTAATGCTGAGGAGATATTATGGAAAATGGAAGAAAAAGCCAAATCCATGCAAACTGTCAAAACCTTTTTCCAGGTCCAACCACCACGTTTTAGCAGAAATTGGCCTTCAAAAAACTGGTCCTTTCCAGCCACTGACAAGCCCCAAAGAGGTAGATACAGACGCACAAGGGGCAGAGGGCAATCACAAGGATCATATAGAGGACGACAATGGCAAACTCCAGCGCCAAGAGGTGGCAAGGACAGTGCACAACAATACAGGAAGCAAACCCAATGACTCCCTCATTTCCATGCCAAGCACGTCTCAGCTGGCAGCACCTTTGGGAGGAAAGCTAGCATTATTTGCAAACACTTGGCATATTGTCACAACAGACAAATGGATCCTGGACATTATAAACAGAGGCTACAAATTTCATTTCCACACTCTTCCAAAAATGAGAGCCATTCCAAACCTGCCACAGAATCAAAGGGCAGAGGCACAACTACAAATTTCAAAGCTCATAAGCATGAGAGCTATTCAAGAGGTACCTTCTCACGAACAAGGTCAAGGTTTTTATTCAAGGCTTTTTCTGGTACCATGGAAAGGAACCGACTGGAGACCCATTTTGGACTTATCCATCCTAAACACATTTCTACTCGTACCAAAATTCAAGATGCTCACATTACAGCAGCTTCTTTCCATGCTGGGCAAGGAGTTTTGGCTGGTAACATTGGACCTCAAGGAGGCATACCTGCATGTCCCAATCAGACAAAGCTGCAGAAGATACCTCAGATTTCTTGCAGGTTCAATCCACTATCAATTCTCTGCATTGCCCTTTGGCTTATCTACTGCGCCCAGAGTATTCACAAAGTGCCTGGCATCAGTGATTGCCTACTGCAGACTTCAAGGGATACAAATTTACCCTTATTTGGACGACTGCCTGATCCAAGCGGACAGCAAACACATACTTTTGGAACATCTGACAATGTGTGACACGGCTACTGCATGCTCTGGGATACACAATCAACAAAGAGAAATCAAGGCTAACACTATCTCAGAAAATAACTTTCCTGGGTGCCAACTTGGACACAAACACCCAGATGGCCTATCTTACGCCGAAAAACAAGGGCAACTATCTCAGTACTTCAAAATACTAGCAAAAAGTACCAGGCTTACTGCAAGGAAAATCCTGCAGGCTCTGGGATTCATGGCATCTTGCATTCTTTTAATCCCATGTGCAAAGCTGCATATGAGGAAACTTCAATGGTACCTAAAAAACCTATGGTCTCAACACAGTCACAGTTTAGAAACAATAATACCAATAATCCCATGTTTGCAAAAGGAATTTCTATGGTGGGCCCAAGCACGTCAAGCAAACACAGGCCTTCCATTCTGCAAGCCTCAAGCAAAGCAAGTTATCGCAACAGACGCCTCAGATTACGCCTGGGGGGCACACATGACGGACAGGTGCATCCAGGGCAAATGGTCTCAAAAGGAAAAGCACCTTCACATCAATCAAAAAGAAATGCTAGCAGTAATAAATGCAATTACAGCTTTCAAGGACTTCCTGCATCCAGGACAATTACTGATAAGAACAGACAACACCACAGTAATGTGGTACATAAGCAAATAAGGAGGAACACATTCATACCCCTTGTGCAGACTAGCCATGACTCTTTGGAACTTGGCTCTGGAATGGCAAATCGAACTTCAAGCACAGTACCTGCCAGGATTGGAAAACACGCTGGCAGACAAATTAAGCAGAAATATGACAGATCCACACGAATGGAAGTTACATCCTCAGGTGTTTACAGAAATAACCCAAGTGTGGGGGAGCCCAGACATAGATCTTTTTGCCTCCCACAGGAATCATCAATTGCAAAAGTTTTGTTCGAGGACCTTCCATCCAAAGGCCTGGAGAGTGGACGCCCTTTCATTCAGTTGGACAGCATGGACAGTTTACGCATTCCCACCTCTGCCCAAGGTACTTTTGAAAGTAAGAGCAGACAGACCGAAGATGATACTGATTGCTCCAGATTGGCCAAGGCAACACTGGTACCCACTGCTGAGGAGCCTAACACATACTCCTCCCTGGTCCCTGCCTCTAATGCCTCTTCTGCTGACTCAGCACAGCTACAAAACTCTTCACAGTCAGCTGAAAACACTCAATCTCGCTGCATGGAAAATTCCTTAACACCACAACAGACCCTACTCTCCAAGGAGGTGCAGGATGTCATTTTGGAGGCCAGAAGGCCATCTACTAGAAAAGCTTACTCTACAAAATGGAAGCGGTTTTGCTCATGGAATGAGAAAAAAGGCCAGGACCCTAGTAAACTGAACTTACCTCAGGTATTACAGTATCTAGCTGAGCTACTGAACAGTGGACTTTCATTTTCTTCCATAAAAATCCATGCCTCAGCCATTTCTGCAGAATTCAACACGGATCCACCTTTATTTTCTCATCCACTCGTACGACAGTTCCTCAGAGGGGCTAAGAATATAAGACCACCAAGGAAACAACCAATACCAGCTTGGGATCTTAATTACATACTAGAAAAATTAACATTGCCTCCTTTTGAACCAGCTGCCTCAACAGATTTGCAATATTTGTCCTGGAAAACTGCCTTCCTTCTGGCTATCACTTCAGCTCGTAGAGTTTCGGAGCTACAGGCCCTCATGGCGGTGCAGCCCTTTCTCATTTTTCATCAGGACAGGGTTTCCCTTCGTACCAACCCATCATTTATGCCTAAAGTGGTATCCAGGGTAGCTTTAAATCAAGCCATACACCTTCCTACCTTTTATCCCAATCCTCAAAACAAAGGGGAAAGGCTGCTACATTCTTTAGATATCCATAGGCAGCTACGTTACTATTTGGACAGAACCAAGTCCTTCAGGAAATCAGAACAACTCTTGGTGTCCTATGCTGTAGGGGCTCAAGGGAAGCCAGTTTCCAAGCAGACTATTTCAAAGTGGATAGGCCACTGCATACGGTTTTGTTATTCCTATCATGGGAAATCTGTTCCTACAGGTATCAGATCACACTCCACCAGGGCCATAGCTACCTCTACAGCCTTCCTCAGAGGGGTTCCTACCAAAGATATTTTGGAGGCAGCCACTTGGAGTTCTGTACATACCTTCACAAAACACTACCACCTGCCTTTATATTCCAGAACAAGAGCAGGCTTTGCCACTGCTGTTTTGCAGGGCATTCTGGCTCAACCCAGTTCCTCTTAGTACCTACCACCCTGTGCGTAGCTTTGGGACTCTACCCATATGTGATTACTGCAGCTGTATGCACGATGAACATAGTACAGTTTTGTACCTACCATAAATGTAGATGTTCGAGTGCTAATACAGCTGCAGTACAGGTTTCCCTCCCTCCTTCCCCACTTAGTAAAGGCATGGGGCCTAACTACCTCTTCATACAACCTCACTGGGTTATCCTTCTATGGTTTATTTGCTTGCAACTACTGATTTTGGATTATTTTGCATTGCTTGTATATTCTTATAAGCATAATTTATGTATTGCCTTCCTTTTGGGGGCACCTGACATCTGGGGCAAGAAAGACTGGAGAACATGGCGTCGGCTGTGTCTTATATACTCTGGCCTCTCTGACGTCAGAAGAGAAAGCGACAACAACCGACGCCGGACCAAGACTTTGGAATTCGGCCGACCGAGGGACCGCCTGACGGCAGAGAACCCATATGTGATTACTGCAGCTGTATTAGCACTCGAACATCTACATTTATGGTAGGTACAAAACTGTACTTTTTCCTGAATCTCTTGAATCTCAGAAATGTTCCTCGTGAGAAACATCTTGGTTCGCCTACGTGGAGACTTCTGCCGAGACAAACCAGAACCACATTACCAATCATCAGTCAGTTGTTGGTTGCATGTGTCAAGAACAGGAGGTCATTGAAAACCAGTCTGTTGACGCATTTAACCCAGAAGTCCTACTATGATAAAACCAGGAAACCGCTCAATCCATTACAAGAAGGAGAAATGGTAAGGATGCAGACGTCCAGAGGTTATGATCGGATTGTTGTCGTGAAGAATATTGGTCCAGAGCTGAGATCATACATTGTGGAATCACAAGGAGCAGTCTTTAGGCAGAATCGGAAACATTTGAGACTGGTGTCTGAGGCTATACCACAGCACTTAGCCTGTGAGAAAGACTGTATCTCAGAGTGAGTTGTCCGGTGTTCCAATTCCAGACAAAGTTCCAGAGGACATTCATGTTCCTGTGACAAACCCAGAAGTTCCTGATATGAGTTGCGCACTGCAGACTGTCCCTGTTATTAAATTTGGTCCACACTGTTGTATTATGAGATATGGTTGCATCGCTAAACTCTGTAACCGATATGAAGCAACTTGGACATGAACATTGTGTTTTGTTTCTAATGTCAATAGTAATGCATGTCTAACTCTAATATTGTTTTTACAAAGGGGAATCTTTTTAACAGGGAGGATGTAGATCAATGTGTGTATATGTACCTTTACAAAGCTATCCAAGGGCTTGCACATGTGTATAAATACTGAGCACATGTGAGCCTGACTGCCATTTTGTAGTAAGCCGTTGATATGTAAGCATGTATGTATGTATGTATGGTCTGTATGTTAACTAGTTTGATGTATTTTATGATGCTGCTTTCAGCAGTGAGGTCCTCAGTATAACCTGGGCAGAAGGTAGGAGTGCAGACTCCCAGTCCAGCCACACCATACTTTGGCCTCATGGAATGTTGCTCAAGCTGTATGATCAGAGAGTTGAGCCAATACCTATCATTTGATTGTCTCTTCTTTTTCACACCATTAGTTATTACCCTTGCCAGACACTTTCCCATCCTAGAAGGTGGCAATAAAGAAGATCATGGTGCAGCTTTGCAGGTGCACAACCATCCAGCTAGGCCTCCACATGCTAGCAAGTCTGGGGAATTTAGTTCTCTTTAGAGCCAGAAAGTCTGAGGACAACAAGCCCATTCTATTGTTGGTTGGCATTAAAAGTGTTTTTACCAAAGATATTTTGCAAGATGATCTTAAAAATTATTCTCCCACTTCTGTCCGAGGGAGACTGGATGTGCACTTGAAACCTTCAAGATTCTCATGCTTACTGTAGGAGGTTTCTGTACTTATGGGTAGGAGCTGGACATTACCAGTCCAGGACCCTGTGCTTTGGCCTTGTGTCTATTCCAGGAGTGATTAAAAAAGGTATGGCACCCATACCCCTAAACGCACACAGTATTTCTGGGTCTTACCCAGAACTTTATCACTCTGTGCCACAGAGCTGGGGCAATATTAATCAATTTATGCAATAATAGGAAATGAGAAGTAACATTAGAAAATTTTATATATATATATATATATATATATCTATATATATCTGTGTGTGTGTGTGTGTGTGTATATATATATATATATATATATATATATATATATATATATATATATATATATATGGGTTCCATTCAGAAGCTCGAAATACCGAAATCTTGAATTTCAGTATTTCGAGCCCAAGAAGCCGAATCCAGATAATAGCAAAAGTTTAGAAGCGCGAAATTTAAAACCTCGAATACCGGAGGTTTGAATTTCACACTTTTAAAGTTCCACTATGGTCATGTATTCAGGTAAGTGTGTGTGTGTGTGTGTGTGTGTGTGTGTGTTAAGGGGTTTGGGTAGGGGCTGTGGTGTGTGTCAGTGTGTTTTGTTGCTGTGAAGTGTGTGTGCAAAGAGAAAGTAGCTTGTGTGGTGGTGTTTTGTGTGTGTTTGTATGTAGTGCGACCTCGGAGTGAGAATATTTAAGTAGGGGGGTGTGGGGGGCACAGCCCCCCATATGGTGGGTGCAGGGAGGCTTGCCCCCCCTGCTTTCATGTAGTTGAGTGTGTGTTTGTGTGGTGGATGGTGTGTGTGCGTGTGTGTGTGTAGTAAAACCGCAAAATTCAAAACCTCGAATACGGGAAGTTTTGAATTTCGCGGTTTTACTACACACAGTTTTCATTGTTTTGTGGATTCCACTTCTTGGGCTCGAGATACATACACATATATATATATATATATGTATATATATATATACACACACACACACACATATATATATATATATATATATATATATATCTATATATATATCATCATCTTTCAGCTGTTTCTGTTTGGGGTCGCCACAGCAGATCACCTTTTTCCATTTCTTCCTGTCCTCTGCATCTTGCTCTGTCACACCAACCATCTGCATGTCCTCTCTCACCACATTCATAAACCTTATCTTAGGCCTTCCTCTTTTCCTGTTACCTGGTAGCTTCATCCTTAGCATCTTTTTCCCAATATACTCAGCATCCCTCCTCAGCACATGTCCAAACCAACGTAATCGTGCCTCTCTGGCTTTGTCTCCAAACCTTCCAACCTGGGCTGACCCTCTAGTATACTTATTCCTAATCATGTCCACCCTCGTCACACCCAGTGCAAATCTTAACATCTTTAATTCTGCCACATCCAGCTCAAACTCCTGCCTTTTTGTCAGTGCCACTGTCTCCAACCCATATAACATAGCTGGTCTCACTACATTCTTGTAGACCTTCCCTTTCACTCTTACAGGTACTCGTCTGTCACAAATCACTCCTGACACTCTTCTCCACCCACTCCATCCTGCCTGTACTCTCTTCTTCACCTCTCTTCCAGACTCACCGTTACTCTAAACTATTGACCCCAAGTATTTAAACTCATCCACCTTCGCCACCTCTACTCCTTGCATCCTCACCATTCCTCTATCCTCCCTCTCATTCACACACATATATTTTGTCTTAGTCCTGCTGACCTTTATTCCTCTTCTCTCTAGAGCATATCTCCATCTCTCCAGGGTCTCCTGCACCTGTTCCCTACTCTCACTAAAGATCACAATGTCATCTGCAAACATCATAGTCCAAGGGGACTCCTGTCTGATCTCGTCTGTCAACCTGTCCATCACCATTGCAAATAAGAAAGGGCTCAGAGCTGATTCTTGATGTAACTCCACCTCCACCTTAAACGCATCCGTCACTCCCACCGCAGACCTCACCGCTGTCACACTACCCTCGTACATATCCTGTACCACTCTTACATACTTTTCTGACACTCCTGACTTCCTCATACAGTACCACAACTCGTCTCTAGATAACTGTCATATGCTTTCTCTAAGTCTACAAAAACACAATGCAACTCCTTCTGACATTCTCTGTACTTCTCCATCAACACTCTCAGAGCAAAGATCGCATCTGTAGTGCTCTTTCCCAGCATGAAACCATACTGCTGATCACTAATCATCACGTCCCTTCTTAACCTTGCTTCCACTACTCTTTCCCATAACTTCATGCTGTGACTGATCAGTTTAATCCCTCTGTAGTTACTACAGCTGTGCACATCACCCTTATTCTTAAAAATCGGTACCAAAACACTTTTCCTCCATTCCTCAGGCATCCTCTCACTTTCTAAGATTTCATTAAACAATCTGGTTAAAAACTCCACTGCCATTTCACCTAAACACCTCCATGCTTCCAGAGGAATGTCATCTGGGCCAACATCCTTTCCATTCTTCATTCTCTTCATAGCTATCCTTACTTCCTCCTTGGTAATCCATTGTACTTCATGATTCACTATCCCTACATCATCCAACCTTCTCTCCCTCTCATTCTCTTCATTCATCAACCCCTCAAAGTACTCTTTCCATCTCCTCAACACACTCTCCTCGCTTGTGAGTATGTTTCCCTCATTATCCTTTATCACCTTTACCTGCTGCACATCTTTCCTAGCTCGGTCCCTCTGTCTAGCCAATTGGTACAGGTCCTTTTCTCCCTCCTTAGTGTCCAACCTTTCATACAACTCTTCATACACCTTATCCTTAGCCTTCGCCACCTCTCTCTTTGCCATGCACCTCATCTCCTTATACTCCTGTCTACTTTCTTCATCTCTCTGACAGTCCCACTTCTTCTTTGCCAACCTCTTTCTCTGTATACTCTCCTGTACTTCCTCATTCCACCACCATGTCTCCTTGTCGTCCTTCCTCTGTCCAGATGTGATACCAAGCACCTTTCTAGCCGTCTCCCTTATTAACTCTGCTGTAGTTACCCAGCAACTCTTCACTACCACCCAGTGCCTGCCTTAACTCATCCCTGAACTCCACCTCACAATTACCCTTTTTCAATTTCCACCATTTGATCCTTGGTGCTGCCCTCACACTCCTCCTCCTCTTCTTGATCACCAATGTCATCCTACAAACCACCATCCTATGCTGCCTAACTACACTTTCTCCGGTCACCACTTTACAGTCTCCAGTCTCCGTCAAACTGGCCCTCCTACATAAGATATAATCCACCTGTGTGCATCTTCCTCCACTCTTGTATGTCACCCTATGCTCCTTCCTCTTGTTAAAATACATATTCACCACAGCCATGTCCATCCTTTTCGCAAAATCCACTACCATCTGACCTTCTGCATTCCTTTGTTTAACACTATACCTACCCATCACTTCCTCATCCCCTCTGTTCCCTTTACCAACATGCCCATTGAAATGTGCTCCAATCACCACTCTCTCACCCTTGGGGACAGTCATCACCACTTTATCCAATTCACTCCAAAAGTTTTCTTTCTCATCCATTGCACACCCAACTTATATATATATATATATATATATATATATATATATATATATATATATATCCCTTTACTCTGGAATAAAATCCCAGTCCAGGTTAGGCAGAGTCCCTCATTGACTCTCTTCAAGAGGAATCTTGATGAGTGGATGGGAGATCGAGGTTTACCCGGTATCACTTCTGTGTCACTGTTAGACAGAGGCACAGTATACTAACCTCGAAAAAGGGCATAGCAAAATTAATTTAAAATGGGTGGCGAAAGCCAAACACACTCTGGCTAGGCTTATAAATGCCCTAGGGCAGATAGCCTAGTATGAACCTATGAACCTATATATATATATATATATATATATATATATATATATATATATATATATATATGTTATGGAAGTTAACACAATGATCAAAAAGACCACTGCAGACACATCCTGTTGCACATTACTAGGCATGCAGCAAAATGTTGCACATTCAACTAAAATGCATTCAAAACAAATGGGTTCTGTTCAGCCCTCTATTGAAATGTCAGCACTTGAAATGCTGAGTGCTGTCAAGCTGGAAAAAATATACTGAAAACACAGGAGAAGAGGGAATCTCAAAAATCCCTCTTCTCCTTTAAACTTATTTTTGCAGGGGGTTCAAGCCCCCCTGCACACCACTTGTGTGGGGTGCAAACTCGCAACACCCTCCAAACGTATATATACCAACACCTAGATCGCCATACCTTAGCAAAAAGAGAATATTCTGAATAATGGCATCGTGAGCTTGGTATATGTAAGTCTGATCTCTCAGCCAGCAAGTTCCAACATTTCAAATGATTACCATTCCACTGACTAACCAAAACTCCACATGCAGACATTACCATACCACACACAAACAGTAACACACCACAGTGTACACACAAGTGCGCACATGCAGCACTAATAGATAGCAATACATTTTGCTCACTACAGCTCCTGCGCCCCTTCAACTTTATATATATCCTTTCCAAGATTACACAACAGCAATGAAATTACCTTTTTTCAGTCTCTGTTGTGTTGCGATCTCGCACAGCTACAAAACAGACACTGTTCAACTGATTGTGCCAAAATTTGAGCAACTTGTGCATTTAGGCATTCTCGCACAGTTTGACAAGCTTCAAGAAACTGATGATAAGAATAGTTGAATGACACCCTATAAAACACACAACTTCACAAGAAAGAGCTCTAAAACTGATTCAGAGGCAGCACAACAAGGATTCAAAGTACAGTAGGGTAAAGTGACACAATAATTGTTCTGGTCCATTGGACAAAGCTGCAGACCAGCTCAAAATAATTTGTTGGAGAAACTCTGATCCACCAAAATTGTAAATCACTTGAAGATACCAATACAGATTACTGAAAAAGTGAAAGCAGCAAAGACCATTTCCACAAAGCTCCATACTAAATAAATAGCCACAACCGTACATGTGGCTTATAGGCAGTGAGTCAGATTATCATTTCTAGTAGTTTTTTTCTGACATTGAGGGTGTTTGAGTGAATTGTTCAGAGCTACTTTTCCTGGGGACTGTATAGGATGAGAGGCAGATGTAAATATAATTAATGGAGTGAATGTGGCTAAGTTGTGGGTGTACATTATTTGAGGCATGGAGTTTTACCCGGTAGTAAGAACACTGTATCTTGAGGGGAAGGGGTTGATTAGGCAGTAGCTTGGAAGAAGATATTTCAGTATGGTGGTGGTGGTGCGGTGGTAACATTGGATAGAAGTAACAAATATAGGGAGGCATAACCACAAAGAAAGGATGTCAGAGGAATAGCTTTTGTGCCAAAGATGGAGGATTGGTAATGACATTGGGAGGTAAGGAATGGAAGTGGATCACTACTTTTTCATGCTTATTTTGGCTTTAGGCTACCATAGATTTTAATGCTTTATTTAGATTACATCTGTCCATGCATTTGTTTCTTGTTGTTGAGGGCCATAGTTTTGTTTTTTAAGAAAGAATCTTTATATTAAGCCGCACCAGTACTGTTGATGGAAAGAAGGTTCCCAGACTGCAGTTGCCAAAGAATCTACTAGAAATATTACCATCTGTTGTTGGTGGAGATACTGTTGTTTTACTTGTTGCCTAATATCTCTTGAAAATGTATTATTACATGTCCTGTCCTAGTTGTTCCTTTATCGTGAGTTGAGTTTAACCTTTATGTTGCTGGTTTTAAGCTGCTCATTTTAGATTTTTCTCATTTAGTCTTGAAATGTTCTGGTTACCTGACAGGGCTTCCTATCTAGTGTATGTCTTTTCATTTCCTCAACAGAATTTGGTCTCGCTAAGGAGAACTGCAAAACTCTAATACAGTCTCTTTTCATTGGGACGTAGAAATTGTATCATCGCTTTCATGCTGTCATTGAAGTATAAACCGTTCTGCTGACTTTTAGGAAGCGATATGTACCTGTTGAAAGTGGAGATGTTTCCTTTTTTCATCTCTGTGAAGCTCCTTATACACAGAATGCCATGTAGTAGGTTTTCACATGCTGCTGCAGGGTCAACACTTCACAGAAAACTGTATTTCATTGTGAAAGGAAATTAAGTTGGCAGTATGCTTTGCTAATTGTAACTGGAAGCACTTTACAAATGCAGTAAAAGAATTCTACTTATAAAGGAGGTACAACGTCTGCAGTCTGATTAGGTAAACAAGTGTCAGAAGCTGCAACATTATTACACAGCATTGTCACAATTGCAAGATGGTACTCCTTTTTATGTAAAAACAAGTTTGAACTTTAGTAAACATCTCTAGCATAAAAGTGTATTCCATGTAATTTTAAATTTCAGTAAATGTTTCTATAGCAAAAGTGTATCCCAACTTGTTTTCTATTGTTATCATTATTATTATAATCACCGTCATCATCATCATGAGTACTAGCATTAGTAGTAACACGTTAACATACTATAAAGCTGTGGGATGTTCCTGGTAAGGGTATAGTTAGCTTACCTTTTGTACCTAGGTGTGCTGTTATCAGGACGTAACCCACATTGTGTTGTGTGTTAATGCTTGCATGGTATTTTAGTTTACAGTTTTCCTTTGATTTGTCTGAGAATTCCTGTTCTCTTAATTTGCACAGCTAGAATCCTAAACATTTTACATGTGCTTTCAGAATCTGGACATGAGAAGGTCCATTGTGGAAGGAAGGGCAGATGCAGAGGTTGCCATCTGGTCCGTGTGTGGTTCATTCTACTTAGCCAGGTACTTAACTCTGGTCCCCAGCCCTTATGGCATGTGCCTCATGTTGTGAGTATGGGGCTTGTGGGTGTACAGTTATGCAGTGTTTTGTGTACTGTAATCACCGGCTGGTATCGTAGGGAGCAAACCATCAAGACCATTGTTGCCTGAACGACACTGTCCCCAGAAAATCTTTGAAATATCTTTCAAAGATTTGATGGTGTTCCTGAGCTTCGTGTGACATATCAGGATAAGTAACAGGAGACCTGTTACTTATCCAGATATGTCACACGAAGCTCAGGAACTGTACTTAAAGCTGTATTATGTTAATTACTGTTAGTGGCTGCATGACCCCACTAATAGTAAAGTGTTAACCAAGTCTCTAAATACGTCTGTAGATTTCTTCCCCAGTGGCACCAGAGGCTAGCTATAGTCAGTGTGTTTAACATTTGTGGTAAGAATTTGGGAATTCAGACATGCAAACAATTTGATGATTTTCTTCCCAAGACTCTAAAAAATCAATAGAAGTAATTTAGTGGCCACATTCACTTTGAAAATAATCATAATGTACTTAGTGACAAAATTAGTTATGCACAGTTCAGCTGCCAACAACATGAAATTTCCTTTACCACAGAAACGTTGTTTCATACCGTACTGGAGAAGAAGTTCTGCATGATGGATCCTAGATTTTGAAAGTTTTATTTTTTTCTTTTATTTTTTTATTATATATGTAGATGTATTTTATATATATATATATATATATATATATATATATATATATATATATATTATATATATATTACACATATATATGTATATAAATAATATTTTTGCTTATTTTTACCTTTTGAAAAATAATTTGTGTGGGTGTTGACTTTCAGTTGTAAAGGCTGGTGATTTGTAGCAGTTAACCATGTAACAGATGCATACAGATGGAAGGCAATTAATTATTTTATAATGAGGTTTTCACTTTCTTTGTTCATTTTGTGCTGACACATCAACGGTGTTGTTCCATGGGTCACCATGTTAAAAGTACTAAGTGGCACAAATGTAGAGTGGACTTTGTAGTGCAAAGGGGCCTGAGGCAGAAGAGTAGCTAAGGCATAAAGGTCCATGTCGTTCCCCACCTGTGAACCTACTGTTTGTATTTTGTGTCAGATGTTGCAGCTTAGCATTCCTGGTAGCTGGAAAAACGCACTATAACACGGATAGAAGGGAACAGACTCTGTCATGTTGGCCATCAGCCAAACTTTGGTGGCCTGTCAAACACAGGACCCCTGTGTGCAAACTAACATTGCTTTACCGTAACTCTGACCCTGTCTAAACAGATTAGCACACTCATTTCTTAGTGCGAGCCATAAACAGCCTGCCTTTGTCACTGACAGCCTGTTCTGGCATCCACCTCTGCTCAGGTATAGCAACGGCAGCTGAGGCTTATTCCAACTTTTGGCCCTTTCAGTTGGTGTTGAGAATATAGTTTTATCTCTTTGTCTTTTTCCAGTCTGCTGATAATTTTTGTATCTGTTATGATAACTGGGTAAAACTTTGCCGACATTGTGGGTTGGAAGAGCTTTGCAAGACTGGACCTTTCCCATTTTCTTTTGCTGATGTTGATGTCTTAAAGCTATGGCTTAGAATGCCCCCTCCCTCTCATCTGTTCTCTAATAGCATTACTGATTAAGCTTTAGTAGCTGACTGCAAGAAGTAAGACTTTGTCCCTCCATTCTGAGGAGCGAAGAGTGGGTTATTTGGGTGGATGACCATTATCACTTGGTGCTGATTCAGATCTGTAGCAGTGTCACTGTTGTTCATAATGTACAGCTGGCATACAGCAGCCAGTGTCCTAAAATGTAATGTCATAGGTCTGTTTTTTGCAAATGTCTAATATTGTGTACATTGAAGCTGTGAAAACTTCGGGATGCAGTAGTGGCTATGTGTTGTTGAATTATAAACTCAGAATTAATTGTCAGACAGTTGTTTTGCTTTGTCCTGTCCTTTATTTGCCTTGTGGATAAGCTGCACTGCATCATTAACGAGTTATCCACTTCTTCCTGTATCCTTCTAGACTGGCTTCATGTTTGACCATATTTTCTGGCATTTTACTTCTGTTTTACTCACATTCTCTTTAGGAAACTTGTTCCATGCATTTAGAATGTTCTCATAATGCCATGTATTTGAGTGTAAAACCCATACAGAGTCTAGGTTAGCATATGGATTTTTTTTTTTAATTCCATGAAGTTTTGAACACTTTTTTTTTCATATTGTGCAGCAGCATACCTCGCAACATTTTAGTTAAAGAAATTTGGGCATAGCTTGACAAAATGGGGCAACAAATGTCCAAACATAGGGACAGATTTTAAATATTGTTTTTGTAAACTAAGAAAGTTACTAGAGTAACAGGGTTTCTGTTAACATACGTTTTCTGAAGGATTTGAAGTCTGAAACTCAAATGTGTGTCATTATTTAATGACTTCAGTCCTCAGATCATCCCAGTGATTTGCCATAAAACCACAAATTTTATGAGGAACACACCAAAAATATGAGGCAAAAATCTGGACATTCTGTGAAAATCTGGACAGTTGAGAGGCATGTTGTTCTGTAATAAGGCTGTATAAACTGGAACATGGTAATGTGCATGTGTGCATCCTTTCTTCTCTGTTGAGTCTGTATTTTCTTTAAAAGTTTTTGGACCCTGTTTGTGAGATAGGTGATCAGGCTTTCTTGCTCGCAAGACTGAGTCCTCCATGATAAATGTAGCCAGTTGACCCATTTGTTCCCTGTTCTTCAGGGGTGAGAGACAACCAAGTGGGGTGGTCATTTTAGGGAGCCGTTGGGGTAGATTGAGTGTTTACTTTTTATGCAGCACTAATATCCCTTTGCAGACTTGACTTCCGGGATGTTACTATTAATGCATCCACACTCACCAACCTGATGCATAGGAGGTGCTTTTCCCAGTCTGCAAAAGGAAATTGCATCTGCCCCCTGTGTGTCTGAGAGCAGGCATCCCTCCTCACCATTCCCACTCCCAGGAGAGGCACTTGGGCCATGCTCCTTCATTCCTCTGTCTTCTTGCATGATTCCTCCAGTGCCGATGCCACTGATCTAACCCTGGTCGCCTGGGGCACAGTCAGATCTCTCCCCCTCTGCTCCACATAGCCAGGCAAGTATAAACCTGTTTAGCCACCAAGGATGTACTAGTACATGTTCAGTGGGTTTATAACTTGAGTGCCATTTCTGAGCTGGATAGCACTCCATTTTATATGCAAGTTTATGGCACAATAAAATACATATAGCAGTGTTGTAAAGCTGTTTTTTTTTCATGAATGACTTCATTAGGCCTTTCGGAGCATTTGGGCACAAACCTGAGATGGAAGCTTTGTGCGCTGCATACTTATGTGCATAGCATTGTATGCAACTTTGTGGAAGAATAAAGAAAAAAAGGATGTGTGTTTGTCTGCTTAGTGTGGACTACTGTTTCATTGTTTGCTTCAGGAATGAAAGAAGACTGTTTCTGTTTGTTGATTTTTCCCTTAGTACTTTCTGGTTTAGAAAGTTTGTGCAAACTGTCCAAAGAAAAGTTTTGTTTATACCATTCCTTTACTGAAAGAATAGTAGACTATCACCTCTTCTGAACAATGAAGTTTCCCACAAGGGACTGTCATAGTTGATTTTGATTAGAGGCTGGCCATTCAGTACAGCAAACACTGCAGTTTTCATAACAGAAGGCCACCTTTAATTCACATGGAGCCAGACCCTGTCTTCCTTATAATGATGTCTGAAGCTAGGAGATAAAGTTTTCTGTTTTGTTTTTACTAGAAAGAGATGAGTATTTGTGTGTCTAGTAAGAGTAGGTCCATTCTCAGTAATTTGTAAGTTTCAGGCTGAAGGCATTTGGTCTGCTTGGAAAAATAAGCTTTAACAGGCTGCTAAGGACCTCCCATCCCATAATACAATGCAAAAGATAAATATTGTAAGTGGCCCCAGGCAACTTTTACAGCTTGATTACAAACAAGTTGGAGGGGGGAATGAGTGATTTTTTTTTTTTACTTCCTTTTTTTTCCCTCGCTTTTATCAGTCTCAAATTGTTGCTGTTTGTCTCATTTAGCATTTATCGTTTTAGACGTTTTTTTGTTTCTCAGAAAATTTCCTGTAAGAAATCGTCTTTCTTACATGACCTAAGCCCTCTTTAGTGGCATGACTGTTTTGTGCTTTGGTGCTGTTGTTTTCTTTGTATGCCTATATTCAACCTCATTGTAAGAGTTCAGTATGTTTGGTTTAACTGCTTTTATTTTAACTGCTGTTTTTATGAAAAGAAAGCATGTGTGTGTGTGTGTGTGTGTATGTGTGTGTGTGTGTGTGTGTGTGTATGTGTGTGTGTGTGTGTGTGTGTGTGTGTGTGTGTGTGTGTGTGTGTGTGTGTGTGTGTGTGTTCCACAAATTTTTTATGGTAGCTGTACAGAAGCTGTTGGCATTTGTACAGCTGGTCTCTCTTTTCAGTCTTTTAGAGGAATTTGTTTTGATTCTTATGCTTGTGCTTATTAAATTCTATTGTTTTGCTTCTGGGTGGCTTCCCTTTTCCTAAAAATAAAGTGAGGATTTCTGAGGTGTCCCTGTGGAGGGAAAATTCCTCTATAGTCTACAGTCTACAGGACAGGCACATTCAGTGCGCAGTTGCTTGAGGGAGAGACTTAATTCTAAGTGATATATTTGTGATGAATTTTTCTCCTCCAATCGCCATCATAGGAAAGATAAATTATAGTTTTGTGTGTACATAAAGTCTATGTTGATATAGGTATCTTGGTCCAAAGATTCATCTAAGCCTGGTTCTTATTCATTGACCTTGAAACCATCTGTGTCTTCCTCATAAAGCCATCTGAGAAATCAGCTGTTGAATTTTTAAGTGGACAATTTGGAATATTTGGGTTCCTTTTATCGCCTGTCTAGATTCAGAATTAGATTAAAATAGCATGGAACTAGCAGTCAAGAAGGTTCCTGTTAAAGTTAATGAGAAGTCTGTATCTCTCATCTGGGTACAGTCTAATTCTCCTGACTTTACTGTTATGGCTGAGTTGGCACTGAGTAAATAGGTTGCCTTTTTTTGGACTCCGTATCTTCAACTCAGAGACTTTTCAGCACCACCCTTGTGTTTTTTTTTATTTTAGAGTTTATATTGGCCTTCTTTATAGCTAAGCAGAAGATTTGTGGTGTCTTTTTTCCGTAGTAGGGGATGGAGAGAACCCAGGACACCTAGATTTTCCTTGCTGGTCCCCATGTTTTTGACACCAGCTCTGAAGATACCAGCATTGATGACAGTGACACAAACAGTGCTGGTTGCTGAGATACCAGTGTTGATTGTGGCATTAACACTATTGGTTCTGAAGTTGTTAATCTCAATATCATGGTTTGTATTGATGATGTAGATGACTGTTTGGTATGTACTTCTCAGAAGTTCAGGTCAAAACTAAAGGGTTGTGGCTGACCAGGTTTGCAGATGACTGCAACATTGACTCCCCAAATGATGTCAATGTACTCCAGGATGGTCTCTCATAGACCAATGACTGTTGTATTCGTCATTGTCTCAAACTGAATGCAAAGAAATGCGTCATCATTCTCTTCAGCACAAACAATGTCCCCTCACACAATCAAATCAACAACAATACCCTAAGTACCCATTAAGTGGTAAGAGACCTGGGATCACAGGTTGACCGTGACCTTAACTTTGACCACCAAGTGTCTACCGTTGTAAAGAAGGCTTTCCACATAGCTCACTTGATTAGTAAAGGCATCACGTCGAGAGCAAAAGAAGTTATAACCCTCCCCTGTGCTCGGCACTTATCCGGCCCAAATTCGGTATGTACTGTACTTATCATCTACAGCAATTAGAGAGATTTCAGAGGTTTCTAACAAAGAAAATCAATTGACGCCAGCACATGCCTTACACAGACTGACTAAAGTCCCTGTAATATAGACTTGCTAGGGAAGACTTATGGTTGGCCTACAGAGCAACCCAAAACCCAAACATAATGAACCTACTGCATATCCATAAATCAAATCAGTCTATGGCTACCTGTTCCAGGGACTTAAATATGGCCTGCGACATAAATAGGACATGCTGGAGGGACAGATGTATCTCCCAGTGACTGCCATATCTTTGGAACAGGCTACCAATTCATGTGAAACAGAGCATCTCTATTACACTGTTGAGGAACCTGGATGAGTGGATTGGGCACCATAAATACTTACTGAGAATAGTGACCACAACCCTCCTGGACATGGGCAGTCATCACTAAATGCAATCTTGGGTATTGATAGTACCTCTTCGGTATTACATTGGGTTGAAACGGCTAGGCTTAAGATGACCTCCAGGTCGATAGCCTAGTAATCTCCTATAATCCTATGATCCTATGCTGACCCTCTAGGTTTTGACAGTGACTTCAGGATCGGTGTTTCGGCTCATGCCATCAATGCTGGGTTTGGTCCCCATGGTTTTGATGCTGACATTTGGGCAGTTGATCTTTGTACTTGCCCAGTTTTGACTTATATTTGATCCAGGTTTCTACACAGTTGCTAGTACAGTTGTGTAAGAACTTACCATAGCAGTAGATGTCCTGCTGATCACTGTTGCAGTATTCCATCCAGTCCTCCATCACTTCTTCTCTACTTCACTTCTACTATCCTGTTCTTCTTACCCTTTGCTATAACCTCTACTCTGTTACATGGGAGTGGGAGTTTTCTTACCAGTTCGAGCTGCACCCTTCCTAGATGACCAGTCTCCTCACTCAGTAGTCTTCAGGGCACTAGCTTGGAGATAGTCTGAGGATTTACACTCATACATCCATCTTTATTCATATGTCAGACATACAACCTAGGGAAGGTAAAGATTTGGTACCCCAGCCAGACGTTAGCAGTGACAACCCATATGTCAGGAATACTGCAGTAGTGATAAGTAGGACATCTACTGTTTTGCTAAGTACTTACACAGCTATACTTGATATGTCAGAGAGGGGCCTGACAATTCACCCATTATTATTTTTTTATTTTACTGTGGATGATGCAGATGGCCATCAGATCTGCCCAGCCATCTTCTCGGGTGGTCTCACTATTGTCTGGAATTTTTCAATTTGTCACCACTGTGGCTTGGAAGAGCCATAATATGGTAAACCCTTGTCACTAAGAAGGAAGACTATATTCTCTGCTGTCCAAGAGAATGATGTTTTTGGTTGGATACTGCTAAACTGAGTATCCTGGTGTTGGCAGCTACTCCTACGTGAACCCGCAGGTAAAGAGTGTAAGGCGATGGATTGGCTATGGAGGCACATATATGTGATGTTCTTTGTGTTTCACTGTTGCAGTCATCACACTTGGGTTAACTGCCTCCAGGTAGCCCTCAGTCGGCCCGAATACCAGAGACTTAGTATTTCTGCATCGGTTGTTGTCACTCCAGGACTGATGTCAGGTCATCAGGGGTATAAAAACAGGCAGCCGGCACCATTACATCAGTCTTTCTTGCCGAGGAGCCCGAAGCAGAAGCAGTTTGCACAAGTGCTGGTCGGCTGCTACCTGAGTTTTCGTTTACGAATTGAATCATCCTGAAGTCTTCTAAAGCTAAGTACCCCGTTGGGGATCCTTTTTTCTTGCTCTGATGTCAGAAAAAGTTAACAATTGTCTTGCCTGTGGAAAACAAATACCACACCGAGACTTTCATTCTTACTGCGTCACCTATTTATGCCCAGACCACAACGTACCTCGCTGTCGGTTTTGTGCCTTGTTCAACACCCGAACCATTCGTCTTCAGGCCCTTTTTGTCACTAAATTCTTTCGTTCTCAATCTGCATATTCTGAAAAAAACATAAGGATAAAGACAGAGACAGACCGCACAGGTCCAAAGCTGCCGACGACGCTTCCGTTAAGCTAGTTGACAGTTTGCCGGTACTCAGTGAGGCGCTTTCGCAGCCCCTGATGCCCACTTCATTGGATTTACAGGCCTCTACCGAGACCCGTTCAGAGTCCGGTATGCCGTGAGACTCTTCTTCGACTATGGAAGCTGCGGATGTCTCTACCGTGGATGGGTCCGGAGCCGCTGAGCAGGCACTGGCTTCTGAGGAAGTTCTTCGCACTACCTATGGTCGACACAAACTGACGACTTCAGTTCTGTCTCAAACTACCGAGTTTCTAAGGCCAAAAGTACAGGCTACGCCTAGAAAACTGACGACCAAAGCGCATGCATCTGCTCCCTTGCCACAACATCAAATACTTAGAATGGCAGAAGACCTTATTATGCTGATTTGGGGAAGTCAGCCTTCCCCTGCTAAGAGAAAAAGAGATCAGTCCCCAGCAGCTTCAACAGACCAAGAGTCTTACGACTCTCAGGGTTGTGATTATGAAGACATGCCCTTATCTGCTTATGAGGAATCAGATGCAGAGGAATCCATCCCCTCTGCCTCTCCTCCAGAGGATTTTTCTTTTGGTGAAACCTTACATACTTTAAGAGAGCATTTCCACTGGGAATGCCAAGACTATCCTCAGTCCCAAAAGAGACTCAGAGAATTTCTATACTTGCCACAACATAGGCCTTTAGCAATACCCCCAGTCCTGGAAGTTGTTGATGTCTTTATGGAATCCAGTCTTACTCCTGATACTTTATCCCCTGCTCCTAGGAAACCAGACAGGTACTGTAGAGTACCTGACTCTCACAAATTCCTTTTCAAAAATCCTACTGCTGACCCAGAGGTTATTTCTCAGGGGCCTAAACGTATCAAAGCAACTACAGCTAAGAATCCCACCCCTTCGGACAGGGATTCCAGAGCTTTGGACAGATGGGGTAAGAAAGTATATACCTCTGCAACTCTAGCCATTAGGGCTTTGAATTGTCAGTTTCACAAGCTGAAGTACCAACAACATATTATGGAACTTATTAAGCAAAAAATAGCTACCTTTACAGACTGTGCAGAAAATAAAGCATTGCAAGAGCTTATGCATTCTGCAAGCCAAGTCAGCAAGCATACATTGCAGTGTGGCTTTGACGCCCTAAGACCATCTTGCAGGGCAGCAGTCACTGGTTCTTTACTGAGAAGGCATGTTTGGCTTAAGGAGCAGACCTTGCCACACTATGTCAAATCAAAGTTATTAGATGCTTCCTTGAACAAGGACAATCTGTTTGGTACCAAAGCAGAAGAGGTTCTTAAAACGATGGAAGAAAAAGCTAAATGTATGCAGACAGTGAAAGAATTCTTGCAAGTACAGCCTCCTAGATTCAGTAGGCATTACCCCTCGAAACATTGGTCCTTTCCAGCCCCCTCAAGGCCATCTCAAACTAGACCCAGGGGAAACAGACCCCCCCCCCCGACTACAGTCTCAGGGTATGCAGAGATCTAAGCAATGGAGTGCCTCCACCTCTAAAGCAGGGAGTGCTAAGCCACCCCCGTATGGAAAGAATTCCCAATGACTTCTCAACTCCAGTCCCCACCTCTGCCCAGCTGCTTGTGCCCCTAGGAGAAAAACTTGCCCTTCATGAAAAAAAATGGATTTCCATCACCAAAGACAGATGGGTCCTCAACATTTTATCCCAGGGGTACAAATTTTACTTCCACTCACTGCCAACCACAAAAGAGTTCCCAGACCTTCCTCCAAACCAGTGGGCAGAGGCACAACACCAAGTTCAGTCCCTGCTCTCTATAAGGGCAATTCATCCTGTTCCTGCGGAACAGATAGGTCAAGGATTCTATTCCAGACTTTTCCTGGTACACAGAAAAGAGGGCACTTGGCGCCCAATCCTAGATCTTTCAATTCTCAACACCTTCTTGGTGGTACCAAAATTCAAAATGCTCACCCTGCAGCAGCATCTACCTGTGCTAGCCAAAGATGCCTGGTTAGTCACCCTAGACTTAAAAGAAACCTATCTGCACATCCCTATAAGGGAGTCATGCAGGAAATGTCTACGCTTCAGGGCAGGATCTATGCATTATCAGTTCTCTGCACTTCCCTTTGGCATATCCACTGCTCCCAGAGTATTCACAAAATGCCTGGCTCCAGCCATTACTTACTGCAGACAGAGAAATATTCAAATTTACCCGTACTTGGACGACTGCCTGATTCAGACAGACAGTCAGGAAATGCTGTTGCAGCACCTGACATTTGTAAAAAACCTTCTAACCTCCCTGGGGTACACCATCAACGAAAAGAAATCAAAACTAGTCCCCAGTCAAAAGATTGTATTCCTGGGAGCAAGCCTGGACACAGCATCCCAGATGGCATTCCTCACTCCAAAAAAACAATCCTATCTGACAGACTGTTTTACTCAAATGGCCACCGGAACCCAGCTATCCGCAAGGAAAATCCTGTAGGCCCTAAGGTTTTTGGCCTCATGCATCCTACTAAATCCATATGCCAGAATGCATATGAGGAAACTTCAGTGGTACTTAAAAAGTCTTTGGTGCCAGCATTCTCAGGACCTGGAAACCGTCATTCCTATCATACCCTGTGTAAGGACAGAGTTTCTTTGGTGGGCAGCAGCATGCAACCACAACAGGGGACTGCCCTTTACTCAACCCCATGCTGCCCAGACCCTAACCACAGATGCATCAGACTATGCCTGGGTGGCACACATGGACGGCACGTGCATTCAGGGCCACTGGAACCCAAGTCAAATTCATCTGCACATGAACAAAAAAGAGATGCTAGCTGTGCAGCACGCTCTGACAGCTTTCATACACCTACTCTCACCAGGACACCTGGTAATAAAAACAGACAACACCACAGTTATGTAGTACATCAACAAGCAGGGGGAACCCACTCTTACCCACTCTGCAGGCTAGCCATGGCCCTGTGGAACACAGCTTTGGACATGAAGGTCCATCTGCAAGGTCAATTCTTGCAGGACAAACAAAACTCACTGGCAGATGACTTAAGCAGAGATCTTCTAGACCCACATGAGTGGCAATTAGAGCCCAGCACCTTCAACCTTCTGATGCAGAAATGGGGGACCCCAGAGGTGGACCTCTTTGCCTCCCCCTGCAGTCACCAGCTCATCAAATTCTGCACCAGGACACTTCACAGCAGGACCTGGAAAGTGGATGCCCTATCCTTTCAGTGGGTAACTCTCTCAATCTGTGCCTTTCCCCCTCTGCCCCTTCTCTCAAGAGTATTGCTCAAGGTAAGGCAGGACAGACCAAGGACAATTCTGATTGCCCTGGACTGGCCATGCCAGCACTGGTACCCACTCCTGCGCAGCCTGTCACCGGTGCCACCCTGGCTCCTACACCAGAACCCAACCCTGCTCTCTCAGCAGGGGAGACAGATCTTGCATCCGCAACTGCAAACCCTAAATCTTGCAGCCTGGCTTTTTCCATGAATTCTCCCCCAGTAACCAGCTTAAGCAAGCAGGTGCTGGACGTCATTCTTGAAGTCAGAAGACCCAGTACAAGGAAATCTTATGCTGATAAGTGGAAACGGTACTGCTCCTGGATTCGCTCTAAAGGAGAGAACATAACTCTGCCCCCCCTGCCTCTAATACTGGATCACTTAGCAGATCTACTCCACAGAGACATATCCTTCTCCTCCATTAAGATCCATGCCTCTGCCATTTCGGCTCATTACAACACTGAACCACCTCTCTTCTCTCACCTTCTTATCAAACAGTTCCTAAGAGGGGCAAACAACTTAAGGCCACCAAGGAGAGCACCCACCTCTGCTTGGGACCTTAACTTTGTACTGGAAAAGCTCACGCTTCTCCCCTTTGAGCCTGCAGCATCAGCAGAGTTAAAGTTCCTCTCTTGGAAAATAGCCTTGCTTCTGGCCATCACTTCAGCTAGAAGTGTGTCTGAGCTACAGCACTTATGGCTGTGGAACCCTTCATTATTTTCCATGCTGACAGGGTTTCCCTCAGGACTAACCCTTCCTTTATGCCTAAAGTGGTGTCCAGTGTGGCTCTCAACCAATCTATTCATTTGCCAACTTTCTTCCCTAATCCTCAAAATAAAGGGGAAAGGATCCTGCACTCCTTGGACATGCACAGACAGCTCAGATTCTACCTTAGTAGGACTAAGCCCTTCAGGAAATCTGACCATTTACTAGTCAGCTTTGCAATAGTGGCAGAGGGCAAGGCCATTTCAAAGCAAACAATTTCCAAATGGATAGCACACTACATCCATTTCTGCTACAGGCACCATGGGAAAAAAAACCCTCAGGAGGTCAGAACACATTCCACTAGGGCAACTTCTAACTCTACAGCATTCCTCAGGGGAGTCTGTACCAGGGACATCCTGGAGACTGCTACCTGGAGTTGTGTACATACCGTCACCAAGCATTACCACCTGCCTATCTTTTCCAAATCCAGGGCGGGTTTTGCAACAGCAGTCCTGCAAGGCATACTAGCCAGCCCCAACTCTTCTTGACTGCCTTCTTCAGCTTTGGGAGTCTATCAAAGTGTGATGACTGCAACAGTGAAACACGAAGTACATAGTACAGTTGTGTACACTTACCATAAATGTAGATGTTTGAGTGTATTCACTGTTGCAGTCCTGGATGTTCATCGTGTTACACTGCTTCAGTCATTACACTTGGGTTATCCTGCTGTCAGGCGGTTCCCCAGTCGGCCTGAGTTCCAAAGTCTTGGTCCGGCATCGGTTGCTGTCGCCTCCTCCCTGACGTCAGTGCGACAGGGGTATATAAGATGCAGCCGACGCCATTTTCTTCAGTCTTTCTTGCCGCGCGGTGCCCGAAGTAAAAGCAGTTTGCAAGGGGGGCCGTCTCCTGAGATTTTCTTTCCGAATTCAGAACCGAAGTCTTCTACAAAGCTAAGTACCCCGTTGGGGAAACTTTTTCTTGCCTCAGACCGATGTCAGTAAAAGTTAATAACTGTATTTCTTGTGGGAAGCAAATACCTTATAAGGATTTCCATTCCTATTGTATCCCATGCCTAGGCTCTGACCACGACGTCACTGGTTGTCGGTTTTGTGCTAGGTTTAACAAGCGCACTATTAAACGCCGGTTTGATTTTGCCTGACATTATTTTGATAGAAAATTCAATTATACTATGCCGTCAGAACTTCCGATGACCGGAATACACAAAAAGCGCAAAGACAAGGATAGGCATCCAAGGCCCAAATCTGACAACGAAGCCTCTTCTAGGCCAGTCGGCAGTTCTCCGGTTTTGAACGAGGCGCCTTCACAGCCCCTGACGACCGCTTCTGTAGAACCGCAAGCTGCCTCTGACTCCCACGTGGAGATGACTGGGCCTTCAGACGCACAAGTTCTTCAGCCTACCGAAACTTACCTTTCAGAGGGATCCGCAGTAGCTGAGCAACCCGCAGCTACAGAGGGTGTCTTCAGACCTACTCAGTTAAGCATTACACCCTCAGCTAAGTCTAAGCCTCCTTTAAAGTCAAAGAAACAAATACAGCATTCTCCAGGACAGGCCTCCATGCCTAAGAAACAAATGCTCAAAATGGCCGAAGACCTAATCACTCTGATCAGGGGGTCCCATCCCCCTCCTGATAAAAGGCCTAGACAAGATGCAGACTATGACTCATCCGATCAGGTGTCCATCTCTTCTGATTCATCCTCAGACCTAGGATACTCTTTACCTCCTTATGAGGATTCTGATGCTGAGGAATCAATTCCATCAGCCTCACCGCCTGAGGACTACTCCTTTGGGGAAACCATACATACCATGAGGGAGCATTTCCACTGGGAAGGCCAGGATTATTCAGAATCCAAGAAAAGGCTCAGAGACTTCCTTTTATTACCTCAACACAGACCCCTTGCTATTCCGCCAGTGTTAGATATTGTGGATGATGTGTATACTGAATCCAACTTAAATCCTGATTCCTTACTTCCAGCCCCTGTTAAACCTGACAGATACTACAGAGTCCCTGACTCACATACATTTCTGTATAAAAGCCCTGTAGCTGACCCTAAAACTATTTCTCAGGGACCCAAAGGAGTTAAGGCCTCATCAGCCAAGAATCCAGTTCCCTCTGACAGAGATTCCAGAGCATTAGACAGATAGGGAAAGAAAGTATATACATCTGCAACTTTAGCAATGAGAGCCTTAAATTGCCAGTTTCACATGCCAAAATATCAGCAATTTTTACTGTCTCAGTTAAAACAAAAAATGCTTCCAGAATCAGATCCTCCTAATTTTAAAGAAATGCAGGATTTATTGCATGCAGCTGAACAAGTGGGAAAGCATACTTTGCAATGTGGTTTTGATTCTCTAGAGGCCTCCTGCAGAGCAGCAGTTACAGGCTCTGTCATTAGAAGACATGCTTGGTTAAAAGAACATACGTTACCAGATCATGTTAAAGCAAAATTATTGGATGCACCTTTGCAGCAGGATGTGTTATTTGGAGTTAAGGCAGAAGAGGTATTAAAGAAAATGGAGGATAAGGCAAAATCTATGCAAACGGTGAAGGATTTCTTACAGGTTCAGCCTCCTAGATTTAGCAGAAACTGGCCAACTAAGAATTGGTCCTTTCCAATTACAGACAGATCTCAAAGGGGAAGATACAGACATCCAAGAGGTAGAGGTCAAACACAAGGTCCTTACAGGCCTCGACAATGGGTTGCATCAGGCCAGAAAGAAGGGGAAGAGAGGCCCCAACCATATAAAAAGCAGCTCCAATGACTTCCCACTACAGCTGCCAAACAAATCCTTCTTGGCAGCCCCCTTGGGAGGAAAACTGGCACTCTTCTACCACAATTGGCAAATAATCACCAAAGACAAATGGGTTCTCAACATTGTATTTCAAGGTTACAGGTTCCACTTTCACACTCCGCCAAGGTTAAAAGGAATGCCAAATCTGCCACCAAATCAATGGGAAGAGGCTCAAAAACAAATTACAGCACTCATGGATATGAGAGCTATTCAAAAGGTACCATCACAGGAGCAAGGACAATGATTTTACTCAAAACTCTTTCTGGTACCCAGAAAGGACAAAGCCTAGAGGCCCATTCTGGATCTTTCATCTCTAAACACTTACCTGAATGTTCCGAAATTCAAAATGTTGACATTACAGCAGCTTCTTCCCATGCTGGGCAAGAAAGCTTGGCTCGTGGCTTTGGACCTCAAAGAGGCATACCTGCATGTCTATCAGACAAAACTGCAGAAGAATATTTCAGATTCATAGCTGGTTCAATGCACTACCAATTCTCTGCACTGCCCTTTGGCTTATCTACTGCGCCCAGGGTCTTCACAAAGTGCCTGGCACCAGTAATTGCATTTTGCAGACAGAAAGGAATTCAAATTTATCCGTACCTGGACGACTGCCTGATTCAAGCAGAGAGCAAGGACATTCTTCTAAAGCATCTGGCGTTTGTAAAAAAGTTATTAAGTTGCCTGGGGTACACAGCAAACGAAAAGAAATCAAAACTAGTGCCCTCACAAGAGATTATATTCCTGGGTGCCAGCTTGAACACAACGGCCCAGGTGGCTTATCTCACGCCAGACAAACAAGGACAACTGACTCAATACTTTCAATTGATGGCAAGAAAGACCCAACTCCCTGCAAGAAAAATTCTGCAGGCCTTGGGTTACATGGCATCCTGCATACTACTAATTCCATATGCCAGACTGCATATGAGGAAACTACAATGGTACCTAAAGAATGTATGGTCTCAACACTGTCAAAGTTTGGAAACAGTTATACCACTAATCCCTTGCCTTCAACAGAAGTTTCAATGGTGGGCTCAAGCTTGTCACCTCAACAAGGGACAGCCTTTTACACAACCCACAGCTAGGCAAACACTGACAACAGATGCATCGGATTATGCCTGGGGAGCACACATGGCAGGCAAATGTATTCAGGGCACGTGGCCCGCAGAACAAAGGCATCTTCACATCAATCAAAAAGAGATGCTAGCTGTACAAAATGCGCTTATAGCTTTCAAGGACCTGCTTCATCCAGGACAGCTACTACTAAAGACAGACAACACCACAGTTATGTGGTACATAAACAAGCAAGGGGGCACTCACTCCTACACCCTATGCAGACAATCTATGACCTTGTGAAACACAGCTATAAACCTTCAAGTTCATCTGCAAGCACATTTCCTGCCAGGAGAGAAAAACACACTGGCAGACGACTTAAGCAGAAACATCATGGATCCCCACGAATGGGAGTTGAATCCACAAATATTCAGAATGATAACACAGAAATGGTGGAGCCTGGACATAGATCTGTTTGCATCCTCAATAAACTGCCAGCTACAAAAATTCTGCACAAGGAGTTACCATCCACAAGCATGGAAAGTGGATGCCCTCTCATTCAGCTGGGAGAACCTACAAGTATACGCTTTCCCACCACTACCTCTCCTGCCAAAGGTACTCATAAAAGCCAGGCAGGAAGAGCCAACGATGATCCTGATTGCACCAGACTGGCCACGCCAGCACTGGTACCCAATCTTAAGGAGCTTAGCACAAGAACCACCCTGGATTTTGCCTCAAATCCCACATCTGCTGACTCAGCACAACAAACAAATACTACACAGCCAGCTAAAGACCTTAAACCTAGCTGCATGGAAGATTCCATAGTCAAGTAAGCAATGCCTCCCTCCAAAGCTGTTATGGATGTCATTCTGGAGGCCAGAAGGCCTAGTACCAGGAAAGCCTACTCGGATAAATGGAAGAGATTCTGTGCTTGGAACGAAGCTCACAGCCTTGACCCTCTTGTCCCAAACATTCCTCAGATACTACAATACTTAACTGAGATGCTGGACAAAGGACTCTCCTTCTCATCCATCAAGATCCACGCCTCTGCCATCTCTGCTCATTACAACACGGATCCACCAATTTTCTCTAATCTTCTGTTAAAACAGTACCTCAGAGGGGCTAAAAACACAAGACCGCCCCGTAGAGCACCTACTCCAACGTGGGACCACAACTTTGTTTTGGAGAAGCTAACTTTACCTCCTTTTGAGCCAGCCAACACAGCAGAATTAAAATATATCTTTTGGAAAACTGCTCTGCTCCTGGCAATGACATCAGCACGAAGAGTTTCAGAATTACAGGCACTAATGGCAGTGGAAACTTTCCTCATTTTCCACCAGGACAGGGTGTCTTTAAGAACTAACCCTACTTTTATGCCAAAGGTGGTATCCAGTGTGGCTCTAAACCAAACTATTCACCTGCCAACTTTTTATCCTAAACCACAGAATAAAGGGGAGAGACTACTGCACTCTTTGGACATTCACAGGCAGTTACGCTTCTACTTGGACAAAACCAAAGCTTTCAGAAAATCTGAGCAATTATTGGCAGCATATGCTGCAGGAGCACAGGGAAAAGCCATTTCAAAACAGACTATTTCAAAATGGATAGGACATTGTATACGTATCTGCTACACATACCATGGAAAACCTGTACCTAGTAGCATTAGATCTCACTCCACAAGGGCAAC
Organism: Protopterus annectens; assembly: GCF_019279795.1. Lineage (NCBI taxonomy): Eukaryota > Metazoa > Chordata > Ceratodontiformes > Protopteridae > Protopterus > Protopterus annectens. The sequence continues at coordinate 87,951,641 of NC_056732.1, read as the reverse complement.
AGCCACTTCAACTGCCTACATCAGGGGAGTACTTACGAAGGATATTTTGGAAGCAGCAACTTGGAGTTCTGTACTTACCTTCACCAAGCATTACCATCTGCCTCTATACTCTAAATCCAGAGCTGACTTCGCCACTGCAGTGCTGCAAGGCCTTATAGCCACCCCTAACGCCTTATAGAACCAGCCACCCTTCCTCAGCTTTGGGATTCTACCCAAGTGTAATGACTGCAGCAGTGTAACACGATGAACATAGTACAGTTTTGCACCTACCATAAATGTAGATGTTCGAGTGTATACACTGCTGCAGTCCAGGTTACCCTCCCTCTTTCCCCTCTTACTGGCTGGTACGTACCTATGTCTTCTACCCTTACTACCTATGGGGAGTATTTGCTGGTAGCTGTAAGTTGTTTTTTGCTTTTCTTATGTATGTTTTATTAGCAATTGGAATTGCCTACCTATTTAGAGGCACGTGACATCTGGGGCAAGAAAAACTGAAGAAAACGGCGTCGGCTGCATCTTATATACCCCTGTTGCACTGACGTCAGGGAGGAGGCGAGAGCAACCAACGCCGGACCAAGACTTTGGAACTCAGGCCGACTGGGGAACCGCCTGATGGCAGGATAACCCAAGTGTAATGACTGCAGCAGTGTATACACTCGAACATCTACATTTATGGTAGGTACAAAACTGTACTTTTCCCTCCCTCCAGCCCCCTTCTCTCTCTCTCTCTCTCTCTCTCTCTCTCTCTCTCTCCTCTCTATGTGTATTACTCACCCCTTTCAGGGGTATTGGTATTTACTTTTTACTGGTGGTGTTTTCCCCACCATAACCTAGCTCTCAATTTGGGGGACTCCTGACATTTGGGGCAAGAAAAACTGATGTAATGGCGTAGGCTGCCTGTTTTTATACCCCTGATGACCTGATGTCAGTCCTAGAGCGACAGCAACTGACGCAGAAATACTAAGTCTCTGGTATTCGGGCCGACTGAGGGCTACCTGCAGGCAGGTAACCCAAGTGTGATGACTGCAACAGTGAATACACTCGAACATCTACATTTATGGTAAGTGTACACAACTGTACTTTCTCTATGCCTTCCTTGGGCTAGTTAATTACCTTACCTACGTTGTGGAATTTTAATAAGATACATCTGATGACATCCACCAATCAAAACTTACTTGCTAGACAGACCTGTCAATCTAAGTTACTGATCCATTTAGCAACATTAAATAATAGGTTCATTGGTAGGTACTAGGCTAGCTGGCCTTCCAGGCTATTTTAAGCCTAGCCAGTTTCCCTTTTTATTCTTGGACTGACCTATCCCATTTGGTTAGACATTGGCCTTACCAATGCCATCGTTGATAATTGAATATTACCCTTAATGGTAATAACTGGGATCATATCATAGATAATTTGAGGGGGACCCGCGCATGAGATAAAGCATGTAGAAACTTCCTCTGCCCATTAATAGTAGTACAGGAGGCAGTCCTGAGGTAAATTTCCTGTTTCCCACCCATAGATCCAAGTTGCACTTGAATATGAGCAGGAGTGAGCTTTGTTTTATGTGGATGGGGAGTCTGCTCCAGAGCAGCATTTTCTTCTGCAAGATATACCTGTCTCTCCAAACTGTTCTGTTGATGTTGCAGAAGAGGTTTAGATTCCTAGACCGAGTATTTCTGATGCCATTTGACTTGCTGATGTGCAGTAGGTCCATCAGTATTGCAAAACTGCAGCTGTCATCTTGCATTTCTTTAACAGGGATTGATGGGTGAGGGCCGTTATACCAGGGGAATAAAATGTTACTTATATATCTCCCTATTCTCTAACTTGGTGGATGTCACCTTCAGAAGAAAACAACAAAATATGGGGTCTTAAAACCCTTAGGCAAAGGAGCAACACATGAAGCCCCATAGACCAGAGAAGCTCTGGTTGTTGCTCCACCAAGACTCTCAGGCCAGTTTTGTACTCACAGAAACTATCTGCGCGGTCATTATTTATTTATTTGTTTGTTTGTTTATTTATTTATTTATAGATTCTTATTTTTATTTTTAACACCTTTACTGAATTATTATTTAAGATGTAGACAAACATACATTTATATAAAAATAAAACATATTAACATATTCCCAGCTGCAAACATTATAGAAAATAAACCATAAACCGTATTAACACATTCCCAGTTGCAAACATTATGCATCATATATATTTTTGTATATTTGTTATCAATTCAACATTATATAAATTAATTCCTGTCTTCCCTTAAACCTCACTTCTCCTTCAAAACATTATTCTGCACATGTATTGTTCCCACAACTTTTCTAAAGATCCCGCTTCCAGCTCTTTTATCTGTTTTTACAGTATTCAGTACTTCAAATACAGTTAGTTTAGACTTTGATTTCCATTTTCTGTTGTTTTTTTTTTGACAGCCACCAAAATTAAACTTAACAAGGCCTTACTATGTCTAGGCAATTCAGATCATGTATCCCAGCTTAAAAAATTATTTCTGCTCTGTAGGGAATTTTCCTTTTACAACCATTTGCTCACCCAGTCTGTAGGGAATTTTTAAAGTCTGCCAACTCATTATATTCCTAAACATATGTCCCCATTTACCTCTTTGTTTCCCATCACACCTGCAGCATTTTACCTCTACCTGAGAAAAAATTCTTTGGAGTCTGCTTCCTGTTTCCTTATGAATTGCTTATCCAGTTTTCTCTTCCCAATCTTTTCTAACCTCCTGTGGTTCCTATAATTATAATTCAGTATTTTATATGCTCTACTAATTATCCCTGTTTTAACAGCAGCTTCTGTCCTAGATTCAGTCTTTCATCATGATGTTCTTCGTGTTTCACTGTTGCAGTCATTACGTTTGGGTTATCTGCCTGCAGGTAGCCCTCAGCCGGCCTGAATATCAAAGTCTTGGGTCCTGTGTCGGATGCTGTCTCTTCTTCCATGACGTCAGGTCGGCAGGGGTATAAAGCATGCAGTCAACGCCATTACGTCAGTCTTTCTTGCCGCGCGGTGCCCGAAGCAGAAGCAGTTCGCAAATGCCGGCCGGCCGACTCCTGAAATTTTCGTTTTTGAGTTTCAGAACCGAAGTCTTCAAAAAAGCTAAGTACCCTGTTGGGGATCCCTTTTCTTGCGCTAAACCAATGTCAGTAAAAGTTAACAATTGTATTACCTGTGGAAAGCAAATACCTCATAAAGATTTTCATTCATACTGCATTCCTTGCTTAGGCCCAGACCACGACGTACCTTGCTGTCGGTTTTGTGCCTTATTCAATCCTCGAACTATTCGTCATCGGTTCTTTTTTGCATCAAACTGTTTCGGTACTCGGTTTAATTATCCAGAAATGGCTTCGGTAAGCCGTCCGACTACCGACATTCCGAAAAAGTGCAAAGGCAAAGACAGAGATAGACCGCATAGGTCCAAAGCTGCCGATGACACTTCCATTAAGCTAGTCACCAGTTCGCTGGTACTCAGGCGCTTTCGCAGCCCCTGATACCCGCTACTTCAGATTCGCAGGCCTCTACTGAGACCCATTCGGAGTCCGGTATGCCGCAAGATGCTTCCTCGACTATGTAACCTGCGGATGTCTCTAGCTTGGATGGGTCCGGAGCCGTTATGCAGGTACCAGCTTGTGAGGGTGTATTCAGGCCTACTGACTTGCATTTCAAACCAATGCCATCTTCTTCTTTAAGGCCTAAAACTCGACCCACGCCTAGAAAACCAACGTCCAAACCACATGGTCAGACCCATATGCCTAAAAAACAAATGATAAGAATGGCTGAAGACCTTATTGCTTTAATTAGGGGAAGCCAGGCTTCTCCCTCTAAGAGACTAGAACTGATTTTCCTTCTGATTCTTCTGATCAGGATTCTGAAATTTCTGTTTCTTCTGATTACCAGGATTTGCCCTTATCTAACTATGAGGATTCTGATGCAGAGGACTCCATACCCTCTGCTTCCCCTCCAGAAGATTTTTCTTTTGGTGAAACCTTGCACACTCTTAGAGAGCATTTCCGCTGGGAAAAGCCAGGATTACTCTGACTCCAAAAAGAGGCTTAGGAAATTCTTACTCCTACCTCAACACAGGCATTTAGCTATCCCTCCTGTCCTGGACATTGTAGATGATGCCTTCTTGGAATCTAGCCTGGTCCCAGACACTTTACCTCCGGCTCCCAGGAAACCTGACAGATATTACAGAGTACCTGACTCTCACAAGTTCCTCTTCAAGAATCCTACTGCAGACCTAGAGACCATTTCACAGGGACCTAAAGGCATTAAGGCTACTACTGCCAAAAACCCTACCCCCTCTCATAGAGATTCCAGGGCCCTGGACAGATAGTGTAAGAAGGTATACACTTCTGCTACTTTGGCCATTAGGGCCTTAAACTTCCAGTTTCATATGTTAAAATATCAGCAGCATATTATTGGACTACTTAAACAGAAAATGATGTTGATTCCTGACTGTGCTGAAAATAAAGAATTACAAGATTTAATGCATTCTGCTGAACAAGTTGATAAATATACTTTGCAATGTGGTTTGGACTCTTTAGAAGCATCTTGCAGGGCTGCTGTCACTGGGTCTGTTCTTAGAAGGCATGCTTGTCTTAAGGAGCAAAATTTGCCAGATCATGTTAAAGCTAAATTACTGGATGCTCCCTTAAACCAAGACCGCCTGTTTGGCAACAAAGCAGAAGAAGTACTTAAAAAGATGGAGGAAAAAGCTAAATCTATGCAAACTGTTTAAGATTTCCTGCAAGTACAGCCTCTCAGATTTAGTAGGCATTGGCCTTTCTAAGAATTGGTCCTTTCCTGTCTCTTCCAGGCCTTCTCAGTCCAAACCCAGGAACATCAGACCACCTAGGCTACAGTCTCAAGGTACTCACAGATCTAAGCAATGGGGGGCTCCCACTTCCAAAGCTGGAAGTAGTAAGACAACCCCTATGGAAAACTGTCACAATGACTTAACCTTAAACCTTCCAAGCCCTGCTCAACTGCCTGCTCCCTTAGGGGGAAAGATCGCCCTGCATGCAAAAAACTGGGAACTCATTACCCAGGACAAATGGGTTTTAAATATAGTTTTCCAAGGATACAGATTCCACTTCCACACCTTACCAACCCCAAACGGTTGGCCAGATCTACCCCCAAATCAGTGGGCAGAGGCTCAACAGCAGGTTTTCTCTCTTCTAAGTATCAGGGCTATTCAGTCTGTCCTACCAGAAGAAAGGGGACAAGGTTTTTACTCGAAGACTTTTCCTGGTACCCAAAAAAGACAGCTCCTGGCATCCTATCCTGGACCTCTCTATTCTAAACACCTTTTTAGTAATCCCAAAATTCAAAATGCTAACTCTTCATCAGCTGCTTCCCATGCTAGGCAAAGATGCCTGGTTGGCAACCTTGTACTTAAAGGAAGCTTACCTGCACATTCCAATAAGGGAATCTTGCAGGAAATAACTACGCTTCAGAGCAGGCTACATGCACTATCATTTCTCTGCACTTCCCTTTGGCTTATCTACTGCGCCCAGGGTATTCACAAAGTGTCTAGCTCCAGTCATTGCATTCTGCAGGCAAAGAAATATTCAAATATACCCATACCTGGACGATTGTCTGATTCAGGCAGAAAGCCAGGACATGCTACTAAATCATCTGGCATTTGTAAAGAAACTTCTAACCTTACTGGGGTACACCATAAACGAAAAGAAATCTCATCTAGTACCCTGCCAACAAATTGTATTCTTGGGAGCAAGCTTGAACACAGCTTCCCAGGGTTCCTATCAGCATTTCGAATGTTGAAAACGCAGAATGTAATTTAATCGACCTGAAATATTCGAAATCTCAGAAGAGCGAACTGACGGAACATCGATTTCTTTCCCAGGGATAGAAATCGGTGGGCCATCATCAGAGTTTGCTATTTCCTCCACTGTGGTGCGGTCTCGGAGTTGGTATATTTAAGTAGGGGGGTGTGGGGGCACAGCCCCCCATGTTGGGGGGTGTGGGGGGAGGTGAAGCCCCCCACTTCTGTCAGTGTTTAAAGTATTGAAAAAAAATTATTATTTGCATGGAACACAGATTTCTTTCCCTGGGAGAGAAATTGATAATCCGTCAGTTCGCTCTTCTGAGATTTCGAACATTTCAGTTCAATTAAGTTGCATTCGGCATTTTCAGCATTCGATATGCTGATATAGACCCACTTCCCAGATGGCTTACCTCACACCAGAAAAACAAGTTTATTTGACAGCCTACTTCAAACTACTGGCCACAAAGACCCAGCTATCTGCAAGGAAAATCCTGCAAGCCGTGGGTTTCATGGCCTCTTGCATCCTGTTAATTCCATATGCAAGACTGCATATGAGGAAACTACAGTGGTATCTAAAAAGCCTATGGTGTCAACATTCTCAGGACCAAGAATCAATGATTTCTATAATTTCTTGTATAAAGACAGAGTTCCTTTGGTGGGCAGAGGCCTGCTACCACAACAAGGGACTGCCATTCATTCCACCCCCTGCCACCCAAACCCTAACAACAGACGCATCAGACTATGCATGGGGGCTCACTTGGCAGGGCAGTGCATTCAGGGCAAATGGAACCCGAGTCAAATGCACCTGCATATCAATCAAAAAGACATGTTAGCCGTACAGAATTCTCTGACAGCCTTCAAGGACCACATTCTTCCAGGACAATTATTGGTAAAGACAGACAACACCACTGTTATTTGGTACATAAATAAGCAGGGGGAACCCACTCATACCCTCTCTGCAGACTAGCCATGGCTCTGTGGAACACAGCCTTGAGCTACCAAGTGCACCTACAAGCTCACTTCCTGCCAGGCAAGCTAAATTCACTGGCAGACGACCTAAGCAGAAATGTCATGGACCCACACGAGTGAAAACTGGAACCAAAGATATTCAACATTTTGAGAAACAAATGGGGGAACCCAGAGATAGACCTGTTTGCCTCCCCTTAAAACTACCAATTGGACACATTCTGCACAAGGACTCCCCACAGACAAGCTTGGAAAGTGGATGCTCTGTCCTTCACCTGGGAAAGCCTCTCAGTTTATACCTTTCCCCCTCTGCCTCTCCTCTCGAAAGTTCTGCTAAAGATCAAACAGGACAAACCAAGGACAATACTGATTGCACCAGACTGGCCATGCCAGCACTGGTACCCTCTCTTGCACAGTATGTCACTGCTGGAACCATGGCACCTGCCTCAGACCCCTTCTCTGCTGTCCCAGTAGGAGGGCCAGATTCTGCACCCCCAGCTTCAAACCCTGAACCTTGCAGCCCGGCTAATTACCTGAGCTCTCCAACAGCATCCCTCCTTAAGCAGGTGCAAGATGTCATTCTGGAGGCAAGGAGGCCTAGTACTAGAAAATCCTATCTCATCAATTAAAATTCATGCCTCAGCCATTTCAGCAGCTGGCGCCTCGGCGTTCGTGAAAATCTACTGCCAATCATTAGCAGACCGGAGTTCCGCTGTGGCGACCCCTAACCGGGAAAAGCCGAAAGACAACAATTTAATACTGAGCCACCCCTCTTCTCTCACCCCCTGCTGAAGCAATTCCTCAGAGGGGCCAAAAACTTAAGACCACCCAGGAGAGCCCCTGCTCCAGCCTGGGACCTTAACTTTGTATTGGAAAAGCTCACTCTACCTCCTTTTGAGCCAGCTGCAACTGCAGTGTTGAAATTCCTTTCTTGGAAAACAGCCTTCCTTCTAGCCATCACTTCAGCAAGAAGAGTGTCTGAATTACAGGCCCTTATTGCAGTGGAGCCTTTCATCATCTTCCATGCAGACAGGGTGTACCTCAGGACCAATCCTTCCTTTATGTCCAAGGTGGTATCCAGTGTGGCCCTTAATCACTGCATTCATTTGCCAACCTTCTTTTCTAATCCACAGAACAAATCAGAACGAATGCTGCACTCTTTGGACGTGCACAGACAACTTCGATTTTATTTGGAAAGGACTAAGCCTCTCAGAAAAACTGAACAGCTGCTAGTTGCCTTTGCTGCAGGGGCAGAGGGGAAGGCCATTTCAAAGTAAACCATTTCTAAGTGGATAGGCCACTGCATTCATTTCTGCTATAAGCACCATGGAAAACCTACCCCACAGGGGATAAGATCACATTCCACCAGAGATGCATCTACTTCTACAGCCTTTCTCAGAGGTGTCCCTACCAGGGACATCCTAGAAGCTGCTACCTGGAGCTCTGTACATAGCTTCACCAAGCATTACCACTTGCCTATTTTTTCTAAGTCCAGAGCTGGTTTTGCCACTGCAGTCTTGCAGGGCTTAATAGCTGGTCCTAATGCTCTCTAACTGCCTCCTCCCTTCCTTAGCTTTGGGAATCTACCCAAATGTAATAACTGCAACAGTGAAACATGAAGAACATAGTACAGATGTTCATCGTGCATACAGCTGCAGTAATCACAGATGGGTTTTCAGCCGTCAGGCGGTCCCTCGGTCGGCCGAATTCCAAAGTCTTGGTCCGGCGTCGGTGGTCGTCGCATACTCTTCTGACGTCAGGAAGGCCAGAGTATATATAATTGCTTCCCATTATGGGGGCACCTGACATCTGGGGCAAGAAAAACTGATGTAATGGCGTCGGCTGCATGCTTTGTACCCCTGACCACCTGATGTCATGGAAGAAGAGACAGCATCCGACGCAGGACCCAAGGCTTTGATATTCAGGCCGGCTGAGGGCTACCTGCAGGCAGATAACCCAAATGTAATGACTGCAACAGTGAATACACTCAAACATCTACATTTATGTTAAGTGTACACAACTGTACTGTCTTGGTGCAGTCAGTCCTTCCATGTTGGGCTGATAGAACAGACCACTTACTATCCCTACATCCATATCAAGATTGCAAAGGAATCTAGAAGTTTCTGTACTTCAAAGCTGGAGCCAGTTATCAGTTTTGGGTGCTTCCATTTTGGTTGCACCTTAGCCCTCAGGGAATTTACCAAGTGCATGCCAGTAACTGCAGCACACTTACGGCTGCATGGTGCTGAAGTGTGCTGTTATCTGGGTAAGTGGCTCCTAGCTGCCCCTTCTGTGTAGTACCTGGTATCACTGTGTGTCTCTCTGATCAACTTGTTCTTTTCGCTGGGAGGAGCACTGAATCTGGCCAAGTTCCAATTACAAACAGCTGCTGACATTTACAGGCAGCAGTTTGGCAATAGTTTCACACAGCAAGACTCCTCACAGACATGATTCATACTCTCCAGGCCAACATTTCATCTTTTCTTGCAGTATCAGCAGCCATGTCTCACCCCTTTTTCAAGGAGGTTGGGGCCTATGGTGCCGTCCATCCCCATTGCTTCTTATGCAAGATACCACATGGAGGTTCTTTAGACTCAGAATGCTGATGTCATGGATCCTCTGATCTGCATTTCTCAGGACTGCAAGCATTACTTAGCATGGTAAATTAATGATTGCATTTTATCCCTTTTTTCAGGACTGCAAGCGTTACTTAGCATGGTAAATTAATGATTGCATTTTATCCCTTGGCAGTCCCTTCCACATGACCCCTTTCTTGGTCCAGTCACCATAATGGTAGTCGGGCATTTTAAGGCATGAACAGTTCAGGGTGTGTGGATGTTATTAGAGTTATCCCTCTATATTAGTGTACTGGAGTTCACTGTGGCCTTTCAGGGCTTTAGTGACTCTCTTCCACTGGAAGATTTCACCATTCAGACAGCTAACTTGGCTATGTTATGGTATATCAACAAACAAAGGGGAACTTGATCCTGTCCGCCAGTTCTGAGAAGCTATTAGATTATGGGAATGTACAGTGTCCATTAGCTATTTCCTTTTTGCCATCCACATCCTTGGTCAGTCCAGTTCCTTGAAGAATAAGCTGAGCAGATGCCAACTGCTCAGTACCTCAGTAACAAGGAAGATTTTTCAAAGATGGGGGAATTCTTCTACAACCTATCTCCCTGAACATTACCAAATACTATGACTTTATATCCCTCATTTCATCATCAGGGAAACCGCTTAGGGATAGTCAGGCCCACATCTCACCATCTGGATTTCACTACCCTTTTCTCTCCTTATGTAGGCTTATAGGTTCATACTAAGCTCAGAGGATCAGATGGCTTAATGGTTAAGGTCTTCACCTCCCCATGCACAAGGTTCGATCCCTACCTCCGACAAATGCCTGTTTGGAGTTTGCATGATGTTCTTCGTGTTTCACTGTTGCAGTCATCACATGTAGGGGTTATCCCTGCTGTGGTAGCCCTCGGTCGGCCAGAATACCAGAGTAAATTTTTTTGTGCACCGGCTGCCGTCGCCTGTAGTCTGACGTCAGGTTGTCAGTGCTATAAAGCAAGGCAGCCGATGTCATTACATCAGTCTTTTTTGCGGGGAGCCCGTAGCAGAAGCAGTTCACACGAGTGCTGGTCAATCGCTATCAGAAGTTGAATTTCAGCAGAAAACGTCTAAAGCTAAGTACTCCATTGGGGACCCTTTTTTCTTGCTCTAGCGATGTTCGAAAAAGTTAACAATTGTCTTGCCTGTGGAAAGCAGATCCCACAACGAGACTTTCATTCTTACTGCATCACTTGTTTAGGCCCAGACAATGACGTCCCTTGTTGCCGGTTCTGTGCCCTCTTCAATGCAAGAATCATTCGCCATAGAGCTCTTTTTGTAGACAGTTACTTTCGTGTTCCATTTTTGAATTCTGATATGGCATCCATCAGCCAACAATCAGTCGACATTCAGAAAAAATGTAGAAAGATAGACAGGCCACACAAGGCTAAGCCTTCCGACGACGCTACCGCTAAGCAAGCCGTCAGTTCTCGGGAATTCAGTGAGGTGCTTTCTCAGTCCCTGATGCCCAACTCGCATTCTGTGCAGACCTCTGCTGAGACCCTTTCAGAGTCCGGTATGCCGCAGAAATCCACTTCATCTTCTGAGCCTTTGGCTGTCTCTGCCTCGGTTGGGTCCGGAGCCGCTACGCAGGCATCAGCTTCCAAGGAGGCCTATCGCACTACCAATTCTAGACAAAAAAACAACGTCTTCACATCTGACTATTGCTTCTCAGCGACCGACGGATTCTCTCGGGCCTCGAAGCCAGGCCACTCCTAGGAAATCTGCTTCTAGCCACCATCTTGCTACTGCTCCCCCACCCCAATCTCAAATGCTTAAAATGGAGGGCGATCTCATCTCTCTTATCCGAGGTACTCAGGCCCCCACTCCAAAAAGGAAAAGGCATCCTTCTCAAGAAATTATGACAGACCAAGAGTCTGAGGAATCTGATTATTCTGCTTTTGAAGAGGAACAACTAGAACAACTAAATCCCTACGTCACAAGATGGGTTGCCAACTGGCTCACTGACAGAACCCACACTGTAAAAGTTGCAGACTCCAAATCTGACCTCAAACCAGTGACAAGTGGAGTACCACAGGGTTCAGTCCTGGGACCTCTCCTGTTTGGTATCTATTTCTCTGAAGTACAGGCTAACACAGAAGGCCTCTGGCTAATGACGTTCGTAGATGACTGCAAACTAGGAGCCATAGTCAAGTCCCCAAATGATGTGGGCATCCTACAGAAAGGACTCGCTGAGGCAGATGCCTGGTGTTAGAGCCATGGCCTCAAGCTCAATGCCAAAAAGTGCAGTGTCATCCCCTTTGGTGAAAACTCTGTACCCATGATCTATCACATAGGCAGCAATCTACTTAACACCGAATGTGTGAAAAGAGACCTTGGGACCCAGATGAACATTAGCCTCTCCTTTGATAGCCATATTGCCACAGTAGTCAGGAAGTCCTTCTGCGTGGCACACCTCATCATAAAAGGGTTCTCATCCAGGAAAAAAGAGGTCATTGTTCCCCTCTACTCGACATTCATTAGACCCATTATAGAGTACAATGCCCCTTTTGGAATGTACCTTACAAGACATCTGCAGCAGCTGGAAAGGCCACAGAAGTACCTCACAAAGAGGATTACTGGCTTCAAACAAATGCCCTACACTGACCGTCTCAAAAAACTCCAGCTTTATTCCATAGCATATCGCCTACTCTGAGGTGATCTCTGCCTAACATATCAAGCTATGTCAAACCCAGAGCTGTTGGACATGCTACACCTACATAAATCCCAATTCCTCCAAGCTACACACTCTAGGGACCTAAACCTTGTCACCACAATAAACAAGACATACTGGAAGGATAGATTCCTGTCCCAGAGACTTCCCATACTCTGGAACAGGCTACCCATCTATGTCAAGCAAAGTTCTTCATTAGCACTCTTTAAGAAAAATCTTGATGAGTGGATGGGAAATAGGAAATACACCCCAGGTATCACTTCTGTGTCTCTGCTCGACAGTGGCACAAGAAAATAACTTTCTTGGGTGGGGTAAGCCAGGGAACCTTGTTGGCTAGGCTTGCGTAGGCCCTTGGGCCATAGCCTAGTACCTACCTATGAACAATATCCCTTAGCTGTTTATGAAGATTCAGATGCAGAGGAATCCGTCCCGTCTGCTTCCCATCCAGAGAACCTCTCCTTTGGGGAAACCCTTCACTCCCTCATGTGGATATGATGCCCTAGAAGCCTCTAGCAGGGCAGGAGTGATGGGATGTGTTATTAGAAGACATGCATGGCTGAAGGAACAACCTCTCCCTAATCATGTCAAGTCTAAACTTATTGATGCACCCCTAGATAAGGAACACCTGTTTGGGGAAAAAGCAGAAGAGGTGCTTAAAAGGATGGGAGACAAAGCAAAATTCATGCAAGCAGTAAAAGATTTCTTTCAAGTTCAACCTCCCAGATTCAGCAGGAACTTTCCCTCTAAGCACTGGGCCTTCCCTGCACCTAGCAGACAGGGCCAAGGTAAACCCTGCAGGTACAGGCCATCCAGGCCCCTATCCCAGGGCCAGCAAAGAAGCAAACACTGGACCACTTCCGTCTCTAAGAAAGGGAGTTCTAAGCCAAGCTTCTGTGGCAAGCACTCACAATGACTCCCCCCCGCCCTCTTTTCACTCATCAAAAACTAGGAGGAAGGCTCACCCTCTTCAAGGACAATTGGATCTCTATAATCAAGGACCAATGGGTCTTAAAAATCATTTCTCAAGGATACAGATTCTCCTTCTGCAAACTCCCTATTCCAAGAGGGTACCCAGACCTCCCCCAAACCAATGGGCAGAGGCATTGAAACAGGTCCAAACTCTAATATCCCAGGGGGCAGTAGAACCTGTCCCTCCAGATCAAACAGGAAAAGGTTTGTACGCCAGAATATTCCTTGTTCCCAGAAAAGAGGGCACTTGGCACCCCATCCTGGATCTATCCAAATTGAACACCTCTTTGGTGGTCCCCAGATTCAAAATGCTAACCTTGCAGCAGCTCCTGCCTATGCTCACACAAAATGCCTGGCTTGTGACACTAGACCTAAAAGATGCCTACCTCCACATCCCCATCAGGGAATCGTGCAGAAAATTCCTGCGCTTCAGAGCAGGCTGTCAACACTTTCAGTTCTCGGCACTGCCCTTTGGCTTATCTACTGCTCCCAGAGTATTCACCGAATGCTTGGCCCTGGCTATAGCATTCTGCAGACAGAGAAATATACAGATTTACCCTTACCTGGATGACTGCCTCATTCAGGCAGACTGCAAAGAAAAGTTGCTCCTGGACCTTCTGTTTGTCAAATCACTCCTAACTTCAATAGGGTTCACCATCAACGAGAAAAAAATCAAAGCAAAACCCCACCAGAAAAATTGTTTTCCTGGGAGCTGTGCTAGACACAGCAACCCAAATGGCCTTCCTATCCCCGGAAAAGCAGGGCTTCCTGCCTCTCTACTTCACCCAGCTGACTTCCAGAAGTCACCACATGGCGAGGATGTTCCTGCAAGCCCTGGGATACATGGCATCTTGCATCCTTCTCATCCCTCTCGCCAGGCTTCACATGAGAAAACGTCTGTGGTACTTAAAGAACCTTTGGTGTCAGCACTCTCAGTCCCTAGAGACCACTCTCCCTCAGATTCCTTGTATAAGGGCCAAATTTCTCTGGTGGGCAGAGGCCTGTGCCATGAACAAGGGTCTTCCCTTCATTCTGTGCCCTTCAGGCCAGACCTTCACCACCGAAGCCTCAGACATTGCTTGGAGTGCTCACCAGTAGGCAGGTGTACCCAGGGCCTTTGGAATGCCCAGCAACTTCACTTGCACATCAACCAGAAAGAAATGATGGCAGTGCAAAAGGCTCTGACTTCCTTCCAACCCCATCTCAGGCCAGGGGTCTTCCTTATAAAACAGACACCACAGTAATGTGGCACATCAACAAGCAGGGGGGCACCCAAATTTACGCCCTGTGCAGGTTAGCTATGAGTCTCTGGCTTACAGCCACCTCCATGGGGCTACACCTAATTGCCCAATACTTACCAGGGATCAACAATACACTGGCGGACCACCTAAGCAGAAACTTACTAGACCCCCACGAATGGCAGCTCCACAGAGAAATCTTTCTGCAAATCACCCAGGAGTGGGGGACCCCAGAAGTAGACCTCTTTGCCTCGCACCTCAACCACCAGCTGCACAAGTTCTGTACCTGGGAGTATCACCTCCTAGCATGGAAGGTGGATGCCTTGACCTTCCCCTGGAGCTCCGTCTTTGTGTATGCATACCCTCCTCTGCCCCTTATTCCCAAGGTTCTGATCAAAATAAGAGAGGAGAGACCAAAGGCCATCCTCTTTGCTCCAGATTGGCCCAGACAGCATTGGTACCCCTTATTACGCAATCTGACCTTACAGCCCCCAATGCTGCTTCCCCTGATGTCAGACCTCTTGACCCAGGAAAGGGGGAAGGTACTGGTCCCAGATCTACAGACTCTCAAACTTTCAGCATGGCTTATACACTAAAAACCAACAAGGAGTCTCTGTTGAGCAAACAGGTCCTGGAGATCATCACAGAGGCCAGAAGGCCCAGCACAAGAAAATCATATGCAGGAAAATGGAAAAGATTCTGCTCCTGGAAACAGTCAAAAAGGGGCAGTACCTCCTAACCTTCCATCCCTCTCATCTTGGATTACCTAGCAGAGTTGCTCAATAGTGGCCTCTCTTTCTCCTCTCTTAAAATCTATGCCTTGGCCATCTCTGCCCATTATGATTCAGATGCACTCCTCTTTTCTCTTCCTTTGATTAAGCAATTCCTCTGAGAGGCTTCTAATGTCAGGCCTCCCAAAAGGCCTCCAACGCCACCCTGGGACCTGAATTATGTGTTAGAGAAACTAACCTTACCTCCTTTTGAACCTGTCGCTTCAACAGAATTGAAATATCTCTCTTGGAAGACTGCCTTCCTACTAGCTATCACCTCAGCCAGAAGGGTCTTGGAACTTCAAGCTCTCATGGCCATCGAGTCGTTCATAATTTTCCATGCAGACAGAGTCTCACTGAGGACTAACCCCTCCTTTATGCCCAAGGTGGTATCTGATGTGACCCTTAACCAGGCCATACACATTAAACCTTTTTTCCCAACCCTCAAAACAAGGGGGAAAGAATTCTATACTCACTAGACATGCACATACAACTCAGATACAATCAGGACTATACTAAGCCGTTCAGAAAAACAGACCAGCTTCTTGTAAGCTTTGCCCCAGGGGCAGAGGGGAAGCCCAACTCCAAACAAACCATTTCCAAATGGTTTTCATACTGTATCCATTTTTGCTACAGACTACATGGGAAACCCATCCCTAAGTCTACCGTACTCACTCCACTAGGGCAACCTCCACTTCCACTGGCTTCTTCAGAGGATTACCTACCAGGGCCATCTTGGAAGTGGCCACCTGGACCTCTGTCCATATCTTTACAAAGCATTACCACCTACCTCTCTTTTCTAAGTCTAGGACAGGGTCTGCCTCTGCAAATCTGCAGGGCTCCAGACCCATGCCTAGGACTCAACCTGTCCTTCCACCCTTTTCCTTAGCTTTGGGAATCCTCCCAGAAGTGATGACTGCAGCAGTGAAACACAAAGAACATAATACAGTTGTGTACACTTACCATAAATGTAGATGTTCGAGTGTTTTCACTGTTGCAGTCTTGGTTTCCCTCCCTCCATGCCCCATTTAACATCTTCCCCTAGGAGGACACAAGCTTCCCAAGGTGGCTTTTAGCAACCAGGACCACTTCTCTCTTTTCCCTTGTGCTTCTGATGGGTTAGGGCAAGAAAGACTGATGTAATGACGTAGGCTGCCCTGCTTTATAGCACCGATGACCTGATGTCAGACTGCAGGCGACGGCAGCCAGCGCACAAAAACATTATTCGGTAACCCCTACAGGTGATGACTTTCACAGTGAATACACTCGAACATCTACATTTATGGTAATTGTACACAGCTATACTTTTTCCCTGTATCTTCGTGGGGTTTCTCCCATGTCCGAAAAACATGCTAAGTATTTCCATCTCAAACTCGCCAATGAATGGAGCTGGGGGCAGCAGCACAGACTCTACATGGTGCCCTGTAGGGGGAAGAGTTGTACAGACCAACTGCTTTGGGCATCTACTCTAGTGCGCAGTAGCCTCAAGATAGGAGAACACAGACCACAGACTGCGCGAAATGGCTCCTGTGGGTACTAATAGCAGTGTGGAGTGAAAGGTGTATCCCAGATGACTGGAGAATAAGCACACTCATGCCAGTGTACAAGAACAAACGGGACATCCACAACTGTGGGCAGCACAGAGGCATCAAACTCCTACCACATTGCATGAAAGTTCTGGAGAGGGTGATTGATAAATGGATATGCAGAGTAGTAGAATGTAAAATGGGAAATGAGCAATTCGGATTCAGAGCAGGATGCAGCACAACTGACCCAATGTTTACATTGAGACAGGTACTTGGAAAGAAGCTAGAGATGAGAAGAGAGTCCAACTGGGCATTCCTAGACTTGGAGAAAGCATATGACAGGGTCCCAAGAAAGCTGGTCTGGGCAGTACTGTGTGGTTTGAAGTCCCAGAAACATTGGTAGAATTAGTGCAGGCTATGTACAAGGACCCAGTGACTCAAGTAAGAACAGTGTTTGGCCTCACAGAGGGGTTCCCAGTGAGAGTGGGTGTACACCAGGGTTCAAGTCTGAGCCCACTGCTGTTCATACTGGTGATATACTACATTAGCAAACAGGTTGGAGGGGACAGATCAGCAAAGCTGCTGTATGCAGACGATGTGGCAGTAGAGGCAGACTCTGAGCTAGAACTTCAGCAAAGCACAGGAGAATGGAATGCAAAACTGAAGGCATATGGGATGAAACTAAGCACAGATAAGATGGTGGTAATGGCTGCAAATTGGAGAATAAGAAGAAGCTGAGACTAAAGATAGAAGGGAAGATAGTGGAACAGGTAAACAGCTTCAAGGGAAGATAGTGGAACAGGTAAACAGCTTCAAGTATCTGGGAGGGGTGGCTGAGGAGAAGGGCAGTCTGAATGAAGAGGTCAAAGCTAGAATCAGAGGGGCTGCAGCCAACTGGCATAGAGTATCAGGTGTAGTCTATGACAGAAGAATGCCCCAAGAAGCTGAAAAGTAAGGTGTACAAGACAAAGGTGTGACCAGTACTACTGTATGGTACAGAAACCTGGACAGTAAAGGCAGAACAGTTGAAGAAGCTAGAGGTGATGGAAATGAAGTGCCTGAGAAAGGTGTTAGGATGCACACTGTGGGACAGACGAAGAAATGAGGACATAAGTGCAGAAGCCAAAGTAGCTCCAATTGCAGAAAAGATCAAACAGAACAGATTACGGTGGTTTGGGCACACGTGTAGAAAAGCAGAAGACAATCCGGTAAGGAAGATTTGGGACATATAGGAAGAAGGTAAGCGGAAGAAGGACATCCAGCAAAGAGGTGGATGGATTGTGTGAAAGGAGATCTGCAACAGCAGGCATGAATGTTGAAGAAGGCAGAAACGTGGCACTGAACTGAGAGAGTTAGCGATAATTAACACGATATCCTGACCCCATGTAGAAAAAAAATGGGAAAAAGGGGCTGATGATGATGAAGACTAAGCTGCTGTTCACATAGCTCATTTGTAGCCTAGCCTCAAGATCCCATTTCTTTAGTGCCCCACACAACAGTGATGAAGTTCATTGAGAAGGCAAAACTCTACAAAGCCAGAGTCATCCTCACAGCTCTGTATTGGCCCCTGTGCAGATCTGGTTCCAGAAGTCAAGTCCCACAAGAACACCACCGACCAGCCATTAGTCATATCTCACCAATTCATTGATCAGATCTCATCTAAACATATACTTCTTGCGGCTCCTCACTTATCTTCTGCACTTCCAGCAGTTGTTAATAATTCTGATTTTCCTTGTAAAGTGATTGGTATCTTCTCTTTTTTCCAAAAGCCCAACACATGGAAAACTTAGAAGGGCAAGTGGACACATTTTGCAGTGTGGGCTAACACAAAGAGATGTCATCATTTTTCTGCTGCTGTCTGTGTGGTCCTAGAATATCTCACAGATATTTTTGAAACTGGTATAAGTTATTCTACTAAGCCTAAATATTAGAAGTATATCCAACAAAGTCCATGAACTCCATGCCACCATGGACTTGTACTCCCCAGATATAGTCATCCTGACAGAAACCTGGCTAAAACCTCACATTACCAGTGAGCAAATACTCCCTACAGGTTATGGCATACTAAGAGTAGACCGGCTAAACAAGAAAGGAGGCGGTGTAGCTATAATATTTAAACAGCATCTAAACATCCAGATCTTAAAGTCATCAGCTCCACAAATAGGCAATGAAGAAATAATATATACCAACCTCAAAATAAACCAAAACAAAACCATCAACATAATTGGATGCTACTTCCCACCTGGCCAAAACATCCCTCCACTAGAAATCCTCCTCAGGTGGTCTACCCACCATCTCCCCCAAGAAACTATCATTTTAGGTGATTTCAATATTGACTGGCAATCCTGTTCTGGCAACCATCCCAACCCATCATGTAAACCTTCATGGCTTCACCCAACTAGTCCAGTCGCCAACCAGGATAAATAAAAACACCAGCAAGCATACTACCCTGGACTGGATACTAGTCAGTAAGAACCCCCAGTCATATATAACAGGCTGCTTATCAGATAGCCTCAGTGATCACTCCCCAACATTCCTACTCAAAAAATACCTATACCAAGCTAAACCTGTCATTTACCGTCAAATACGTAAAAAACTAAACTTTAACCCACTCACATTCATCTCATCCCTCAAAGAATGTAACTGGCATCCTCTGAAGTACCTCAGTCTTGATGACGCAGTTGAATTTTTTAATATTACCTTCCTGAGCATCCTTAATTACCATGCCCCCATAAGACTTTCCAGAAACAAAGCACAACCCTCCCCATGGCTACAGAAAACCAGCAAGTCAGAAATGAAAAACAGGGATAAAGCCTGGGAGCACTGGCGCAAAACCAAAACCCCCTCAACTAGACAGAAATTCCTAGAACTACGCAATAGAGTCAAAAAGCTAATAAAACAGGACAGATTTCAATACTACCAGTCTGCCCTAGACTCCTCTCAACACAGCCCCAAACAATTCTGGTCCTCCATAAACTCCATCCTCCACCCAGGTAAAGTCAGTACCCCTCCTCCTAACATCCCTCACTCCTCAGAAAATATTGCTATCTCATTCAACACACACTTCACACAAACCATACTATCACTAGCTAAACAACACAACCCCCCTCCCCTCCAACCCACACCTTCAACTAGTAATCTACCCACTGCCTTTTCTTTTTCTCCTGTACCTACCTCCAACATAAAAAACTCTTAACTA
This sequence comes from Protopterus annectens, assembly GCF_019279795.1. Lineage (NCBI taxonomy): Eukaryota > Metazoa > Chordata > Ceratodontiformes > Protopteridae > Protopterus > Protopterus annectens. The sequence continues at coordinate 87,931,892 of NC_056732.1, read as the reverse complement.
AACTTAAGCCCACCAGAGTAGCAGCAGACAACCTCCCAAGTGAATACCTACAAATCGCAGCTGATGCTCTGGCCTACCCAGTATCCATCTTGATTAACCGATCTCTATCAGAAAGTTATGTTCCCACACTGTGGAAAGTATCACATATAATTACACTCCACAAAGGCGGACCCTCCACAGAACTAACCAATTACCGCCCCATAGCTATTCTCTCTCCACTCTCCAAAATACTAGAGAGATGCATACACTCTCAGGTCTCAGACTACCTCCTTACTAACAACCTCCTTTCCAATACTCAGCATGGTTTCCGACCAAACCATAGCACCACCACTGCCTTACTCTCCTTTACTAACACTATTCTTCAGCATAAAAACAATGGCTATCTCTCCTCTGCTACTTTCCTAGACCTATCTAAAGCATTTGACATGGTCCCACACAAACAACTTATCTCTGTCCCCAATAACCTATCCTTCTCACAATCAGTCACCAACTGGTTTCAGAGTTACCTGTCTGACCGCCAACAATCCGTTGTATGGCAGAATGACATATCTCCCCAACTACCTGTCTCCATAGGGGTTCCCCAAGGATCCATCCTTGGACCCCTACTCTTCTCTGTTTTCACCAATAATCTAGCCTCTGCCACCAAACATGGCACACTCATACAATACGCAGATGACTCAACCATCGTCTGCTCAGCCCAGTCCCTACCCAAACTGCAAAAAGTCACACAGGAAGCCTTTTCCTCTGTTGAAACTTGGCTATCCGATGCCCAATTAATACTCAACCCAAACAAAACTAAACTACTCATCTTCCAACCCACCAAACATACTCAAAACAACTCTCACTTTAACATCACAGCAAAAGACAGCACCACTATATACCCAACTGAACACACCAAATTGCTAGGAGTGGAAATAGACAATAAACTAAAATTTGACATTCACATATCCTTGACCATAAAAAGTCCACAAAAAACTAGGAGCACTATACAGAAATAAGCAACTTCTCACCAAAGCAGCAAAGATTTCAATAGCAAATTCCCACCTTATCTCCATCCTACTTTATGCCTGTCCAATATATACCAACCTAAGGCAATGCAATCTAAACAAGCTAGAGACCTGCTACAACAAATTCGCCAAATTCGCCACAGGGGCATCCTACCGTAGCCACCACTGTCTCTCACTTGCTGAACTGGGCTGGCTTGAACTCCCTCACCTCCTTCAATGGTATCAACTCTCACTCGCCCACAAACTAGTAAATCATCCACTAAATGTCCCATCCCTCCAGAATCTACTCCAACCCTATCGCACCACCAGACCACTAAGATCCAGCAACAAAAATCACTTGCAGATCACTAAAGCCAATAACTCTGCTGGTGAAGCACTATTCTCTTGCACCATAGCCAAATTATGGAACTCCCTCCCACCCACAATTACCTCCGCACCATCATGCACCCACTTCAAAACTTTACTAAAAGCACACCTAAAAACATGCTGGCTATGCCCTTGCAACTCCCACTTTAATATCACCCTCCCGATCCAACCACTACCTTTTTTTCCACTCCACTAACTACTTTGATTATAGCAAGCTCAGATGCTCATAAGCCAGTATTTATTATACAGCAGGAACTTCTTCTTGTAACATTTGTTAATGTCTGTTATGTACTTCACAGATAAAGACTCTACTTGTCTACTGATGTACTATGTTCTTCATCTGTAAATATGTTGTAAGCAGTTGCTATGTAAATTGTTAATCTCTATGTAATCCAATGTAACTACTGTCTGTTTATTTTAACTGTGGAGCTTTTCTCCCCGGGCCTCCGCTGAAAATGGACCTACGTCCAGTCGGACACTCCCGGTCAACAAATATAAATAAAATAATAAATAAGTAAATAAATAAAATAATTCATCCATGAAAGTACACTCAGTTGTCATTTCCAGCTTTCATCAAAACCAGGATTCAAGTAAATTTGCGTCGCTTATAGCGTCCAAAGATTTCCTTAGATGCTCCTTTTTGTTTAAACCTACTCTGAAAACATAAGTACTAGGGACATGTACTTTTTTCTAGAAAAGTTGACTTAGGCTTGTTTTGAACCTGGTAGTATAACAGACCAAAAATTCTCTACTTAGAAGACTCTCTTCTTAGTAGGTATTACTTCCCTCCAAGGGATATCTGAACTTTGTGCCTTCTCTGCTGAACCTTCTTAACTGTGTTTTCATGAAGACAGTTTCCATTAGGACCAGTCCTACTTTTATGCTTAAAGCCGCAACTCAGTAAAAATTAACTTCATTCTGTTCATTTGTTTGCATGCAGTGAAGCACGTGTATTCACCACCAGTGGAGTTGTTATGCAGGTAGAACCAGGTCTATATATTATGATGTCCAGTTTTTTTATTTAATTTTCTTCTAAAATGACTGATCTATGTGTCATAATGTATCTAAATTTACTGCTGATCTGATTGTAGTAAGTTTTGTTGTCTCGTGTATGTTAAGCCTTTTTCTCATGTTGCTAATGGGTCTAAATTTAATTGACCGTTCTTCATTTACATTATTAAGAATCTTCCTTACCAACTCACTGGAATATCAGTTAGTGTACTGAGCATTTGTAATATGTTGTTAATAAAATTATAAACTCAAGTACCAGCAGGCTTCTTTCTCTTTGGTATTTTTCTGGTTTATTGGTAACTAATAAAAAGAAAATATGGCAAATTTTTGTGTACCACCTTTGGAAAAATTTAGTAATTGGCTGTCAGAAGAGGAGTACAGTGTAGCAGAAAATGCAAGTTAATGTGTCCGTCTGCCCATCCATCCACAACAACCTCTTTTTCCCATTTTTGCACATTGGGTCGTGATGTCACTTCAGCAGTGACAGTCATATAGAACCAAGGTTTACACCGCATGATTTGTATTTATTTATTTTTGATAACTGGGTGCCCCGGCTGAAACAAGCTTATAGAAAGAAGTACAACTTAAATGCCACTATGTATGTCATGGTTCTTGCTTATACTGTGTCTTGTGAGACACCTCTGACTCTTAGAGTGACCCTGCAGACAACAACCACATAGTTACGTGACATCAAATTAACCCAGAGCTGAAATATTACAGACAAATTATAAGATGAATAAAAGTGTGATGTAATGGAACAGCAAATTTTAAACTCCAAAAAAGGACATGCTGTGAGTAGTAATTAAGACACAATCAGATTTCAAACAAAAGAATACAAGAGAATTGTAACATAATTAAGTAGGAGGTCATGCCTGCCTTTGTGGTCCGGAGAGATAGTGCCCTGACTATGACCCAGATGACCCTACTTTGAGTAGTAACTGTGCCACTGGAGGAGCTGGATAGGGGAAAATGGGAGTGAATGTCTAATGTTAGCTCACCCATCCTGGGAGAGAGGGGTGGGTGTCACAAGGTGTGAAGAGTGAGGTTCAATATTTCATAAGGGATATGGCAGGATTTTGTCAGCCCCACAAGGAGGGGAAATGAATGCGTTAATGACAGAGCGGGGCTGATGCTATCAGAGAAGGTCAGGGGGTCATATAAAAATTAGTTTGAAGAACACAGAATGTGTTGGTTATAAGAGTATTAACTAGTGGATGTTCCCAGTGTTCACTGCTGGGACTAGTCCTGTTCAGTATTACATTGTACTTCACATATCGGACTATGAGTAGCTGGAACAGGTTTGTTATTGGCCCCAGAAGGGGGCCTGTATTGGATACTGGTTTTGAGGGGGAATGGCTATAAGAAGACTTGCACAGCACAGTGAACTAATCAGAAAAACATGGCAGTTTAAGTTCATTCACAAAGATTTGAGAGTCATTGTCTTTAGTACAAAGAATTTGAGCGCTGATGGATGGAAAAATTACAGCTGAAGGCAGTGGAATAGGGGAAAAAACATCAGGGGTGCTCTCAGTAGCAGGAACTACTCTGTGTATTGTGTTATTTTGACATTGAAGTCTAACATATATTAAGATAACCTTTTTTCAGGGGAAATAGATCATCTTTCATCTGTATAAAGCCTGATCATGTTTAGAGTGCTACTAAGGGTCACTGACTAAACCTTTAAGGAGAATGTTCAGAAGACAGTTCTAGATCCATTCCTTAGTAAACAAAGTGATGAAAAAATGCAACATCATATTTTATTCAGTTGTCTAATTTAAGTGTATAAATGGATTTATGTTTGCCTTTGCTTTCCTGAAAGTGAAATGGTGGGAGAAGCAAAGTGAGAGAAGTTGGATAGGAGAGGAGAGGGTATTTTGTTTTACTGATGTTCTTCATGTTTCACGGTTGCAGTCATTACATTTGGGTAATCTGCTGGCAGATTGCCCTCAGTCGGCCTGATTAACAAAGTCTTGGGTCCTGCGTCGGTTGCTGTCCCTTCTTCCATGACATCAGGTCGTCAGGGGTATAAAACATGCAGCCGACACCATTACATCAGTCTTTCTTGCCGTGCGGTGCCCGAAGCAGAAGCAGTTCGCAAGTGCCAGTCGGCCGACTCCTGAAATTTTCATTTTCGAGTTTCAGAACCGAAGTCTTCAATTAAAAGCTAAGTACCCCATTGGGGAAACTTTTTCTTGCTCCTTACCGATGTCAGTAAAAGTTAATAATTGCATTACTTGTGGGAAGCAAATACCTGATAAGGATTTTCATTTGTACTCTATTCCTTGCCTAGGCCCTGACCACAACGTACCTTGCTGTCGGTTTTGTGCTAAATTTAATCAACGCACGATTACACGTCAGTATATTTTTGCTTCTAAATATTTTGGCTCAAGATTTAATTATCCAGAAATGTTGTTGGTTAGCAATCCGACTACCGGAATACCTAAAAAACACAAAGAAAAAGACAGAGACAGACCGTCAAGGTCCAAAACTGATGGCGCTTCTCCTAAGCCAGTCGCCAGTTTGCCGGTACTCAGTGAGGCGCTTTCGCAGCCCCTGATACCCAGCACTTCTGATTCGCACGCCTCTACTGAGACCCAATCGGAGTCTGGTATGCCGCGAGATGCTTCAATTATGGAACCTGCGGATGTCTCTACCTTAGATGGGTTCGGAGCCGCTGTGCAGGCACCGGCTTCTGAGGGTGTTTTCAGGCCTACAGATTTGTATATTAGACCAATGCCATCTTCAAAACTAAGGCCAAAATCTAAATCTATGTCAAAAAAAACAACAAATGATCAAAATGGCTGAAGATTTAATTACTCTGATCAGGGGTAGCCAACCCCCTCCGTCTAAGAGGCCTAGGCCACTCATTGATTATGAATCTTCTGAACAGGATTCTATTTCTTCTGACGCTTCTAATGAACAGGCTTTGTCTATTCCTACTTATGAGGACTCTGATGCAGAAGATTCCATTCCTTCTGCTTCTCCCCCTGAGGATTTTTCTTTTGGGGAAACTTTACATACCTTAAGGAAACATTTCCACTGGGAAAGTCAGGATTTCTCCGAATCTAAAAAGAGACTTAGGGATTTTCTTCTTCTTCCTCAGCATAGGCCTTTGGCTATACCTCCTGTTCTAGACATTGTCGATGATGTTTTTTCAGAATCTATTATGGCTCCTGATTCCCTGCCTCTGGCTCCTTGTAAGCCAGACAGATACTACAGGGTTCCTGACTCCCACAAATTCCTTTTCAAAAATCCTATTGCTGATCCTGAAACCATTTCTCAGGGTCCCAAGGGCATTAAGGCCTCTACTGCTAAAAATCCTACCAACTCTGATAGAGATTCCAGGGTGCTGGATAGATGGGGTAAGAAGGTTTACACTTCTGCAACCTTGGCAATCAGGGCTTTAAACTGTCAATTTCATATGCTTAAATATCAACAGCATATCATTGGACTACTTAAACAGAAAATTATGTTAATCTCTGACTGTGTGGAAAATAAAGATTTACAGGATTTATTACATTCAGCTGAACAAGTTGGAAAACATACTTTGCAATGTGGTTTTGATTCCTTGGAGGCCTCTTGCAGGGCTGCTGTAACTGGATCTGTGCTAAGAAGGCATGCTTGGCTCAAAGAGCAAACTCTGCCTGACCATGTTAAAGCAAAATTGTTGGATGCTCCTTTACAACAGGACCATCTGTTTGGTAATAAGGCTGAAGAAGTGTTAAAAAAGATGGAAGATAAAGCTAAATCTATGCAAACTGTGAAAGATTTCTTACAAGTGCAACCTCCAAGATTTAGTAGGCACTGGCCTACTAAGAACTGGTCCTTTCCAGTCCCTTCGAGAGCCGTTCAAGTCAAATCCAGACATTCCAAAGGCTCCAGGTTTCAGTCACAAGGAACTTTTAGAACAAAACAATGGGGTGCCTCCACCTCCAAATTTGGAAACAACAAGGCACCTCCCTATGGTAAACAGTCTCAATGATTTCCCTCTACAATCACCAAGCACTTACCTTTTAGCCGCCCCTTTGGGGGGAAAACTGGCACTTCATGCACAAAACTGGCAACTTATTACCCAGGACAAATGGGTTTTAAATATAGTATCCCTGGGATACAGATTTCATTTCCACACGTTTCCAATCCCAAACGGATGGCCAGACCTGCTCCCAAATCAGTGGGCAGAGGCCCAGAAACAAGTTCTGTCCCTCATGAACATGGGGGCTATTCAGCCAGTACCAGAAGAGGAAAAGGGACAAGGTTTCTATTCCAGACTTTTCCTGGTACCCAGAAAAGACAAATCATGGCATCCAGTTCTGGACTTATCTACTCTAAACACCTTTCTGGACATTCCAAAGTTCAAGATGCTGACTCTTCACCATTTACTTCCTATGCTAGGCAAAGATGCCTGGTTGGCAACTCTAGATTTAAAAGAGGCTTACCTGCATATCCCAATCAGGGAATCTTGCAGAAGATACCTCCGCTTCAAAGCAGGCTACTTGCATTACCAGATGTTCATCGTGCATACAGCTGCAGTCATAACAGATGGGTTCTCCTGCTGTCAGGCGGGTCCTCGGTCGGCCAAATTCCAAAGTCTAGGTCCGGCGTCGGTTGTCGTCGCTTCTTCCCTGACGTCAGTGCGACAGGGGTATAAAGGAACCAGCCGACACCATTTTCTTCAGTCTTTCTTGCCGCGCGGTGCCCGAAGCAGAAGCAGTTCGCAACTGCCGGTCGGCCAGCTCCTGAAATAAAAAAATTTTGAAAACGAAGTCTTCTTGAAAGCTAAGTACCCCATTGGGGAAACTTTTCTTGCCTCAGACCGATGTCAGACAAAGTTAATAATTGTATTTCATGTGGGAAGCAAATACCGCATAAGGATTTCCATTCCCTCTGTATACCTTGTTTAGGCCCAGACCACGACGTCTTGGTCTGTCGCTTTTGTGCTACATTCAACAAATGCACCATTAAGCGTCGGGCGGAGTTCGCCCAACATTATTTTGGAAAAACATTTAACTATATTATGTCGTCGGATACTCCGACTCCAGTTTTGTCTAAAAAACGCAAAGATAAGGACCAACACACGAGGTCCGCGGCCTCTACCGACACCACGCCAAAGTCGACTACACGTGGTCTGGTTCTCAGCGAGGCGCCTACGCAGCCCCTGACTGCCGACAACACTTCATTGGCGGTGTCTCCTGTGCCCGAGGTCGCAGGATCCTCGGCCCACACCCCGACTACAGATACCGAAGCCACTCTTGGCGCTGAACCTCAAAATGTGGACAGGTCTACCTCCACTCAAGGTGTCTTCAGACCTTCTTCTTCTTTCTCCATCAAGGCTTTCACTAAGTCTAAAGCAGCCATGCACTCTAAGAGACAAGCTACACAGGGCCCATTTCCAGGCCCCATGCCTAAAAAGCAGATGCTTAAAATGGCTGAGGATTTAATTACTCTTATCAGGGGTTCTCAACCCCCACCGGACAAAAGGCTCAGAGTGGAGGAAGAATCCCCCTCCTCTAATCAGGGCCCCATTATTTCAGAGCACTCTGATGATCAGGAACATTCTTACTCCCCTTTTGAGGACTCTGATGCGGAGGAGTCCATTCCTTCTGTATCCCCCCCAGAGGATTACTCATTTGGGGAAACTTTGCATACTTTAAGGGAACACTTCCACTGGGAAGGCCAAGATTATTCAGATTCCAAGAAGAGGCTTAGGGAATTTTTCTTACTACCTCAGCACAGGCCTCTGGCTGTACCTCCTGTCTTGGACATCCTAGATGATGTTTACTCGGAGGCCTGCCTTAACCCGGACTCTCTGCCTCCAGCCCCAGTTAAGCCTGACAGGTACTTCAGGGTTCCTGACTCACACCAATTTCTATACAAAAGCCATGCTGCTGACCCAGAAACCATCTCACAGGGCCCCAAGGGAATTAAGGCCTCCACTGCTAAAAATCCATTACCTTCCGAGAGAGATTCCAGATCCTTAGAAAGGTGGGGAAAAAGGGTATATACCTCGGCTACCTTAACCATGAGGGCCTTAAACTGTCAGTTCCATATGCTAAAATACCAACAGTTTTTGTTATCACAATTGAAAAGTAAAATGTCACAACCTGAACAACCAGACTTGAAGGAGTTGCAGGATTTGATGCATAGTGCAGAACAAGTGGGTAAGCATACCTTACAATGTGGTTTTGATGCTCTAGAGGCCTCATGTAGAGCTGCTGTTACAGGATCAGTCATACGAGACATGCCTGGCTCAAGGAACAAACCTTGCCTGATCATGTCAAAGCTAAATTACTAGATGCCCCTCTTCAAAAGGATGTATTATTTGGTGCTACTGCTGAGGAGGTATTAAGGAAAATGGAGGAAAAGGCTAAATCAATGCAAACTGTGAAAGATTTTCTACAGGTACAACCCCCACGTTTCAGTAGAAATTGGCCTTCCAAAATTGGTCCTTTCCAGCCACGGACAGACCCCAAAGAGGCAGATACAGGCCGAGGGCAGAGGACAATCCCAAGGATCCTTTAGAGGCAGACAATGGCAAGCTCCTACACAAAGAGGTGGTGAGGATAACTCGCAATCATTCAGAAAGCATGCCCAATGACTTTCCCCTTTGCATGCCAAGCAAGACTCAAATGGCAGCCCCCTTAGGAGGAAAGCTGGCATTATTTTCAAAGAATTGGCATATTGTCACAAAAGACAAATGGATCCTGGACATTATAAACAGAGGCTACAGATTCCATTTTCACACCCTTCCAAAAATGAGAGGCATGCCAAACCTGCCACACAATCAAAGGGCAGAGGCACAAAGGCAAATTACAGATCTCATAGACATGAAAGCTATTCAAGAGGTACCTACGCACGAACAAGGTCAAGGTTTTTATTCCAGGCTATTCCTGGTACCAAGAAAGGGAAAAGATTGGAGACCTATTTTGGACCTGTCCATCCTAAACACATTTCTACTGCACCAAAATTCAAGATGCTCACTCTACAGCAACTTCTTCCCATGCTGGGCAAGGAGTCTTGGCTGGTAACATTGGACCTCAAGGAGGCATACCTGCATGTCCCAATCAGACAAAATTGCAGAAGATACCTCAGATTTCTTGCAGGTTCAACCCATTATCAATTCTCTGCATTGCCCTTTGGCTTATCTACTGCCCAGAGTATTCACGAAATGCCTGGCATCAGTAATTGCCTACTGCAGACTTCAAGGGATACAAATATACCCTTATTTGGACGACTGCCTGATCCAAGCAGACAGCAAGCACATTCTTCTGAAACATCTGGCTTATGTAATAATGTTGTTGAGCTCTCTGGGATACACAGTCAACAAAAAGAAATCAAGGCTAATACCCTCTCGAAGATAATTTTCCTGGGTGCCAACTTGGACACAAACACCCAGATGGCCTACCTCATGCCAGAGAAGCAGGGGCAACTAACTCAATACTTCAGAGCACTAGCAAATTGCACCAGGCTGACTGCAAGGAAAATCCTGCAGGCTCTGGGATTCATGGCATCTTGCATCTTACTAATCCCATGTGCAAAGCTGCATATGAGGAAACTTCAATGGTACCTGAAAAACATATGGTCTCAACACAGCCACAGTTTGGAAGCAATAATACCACTAATTCCATGTCTGCAAAAGGAATTTCTGTGGTGGGCTCAAGCATGCCAAACAAACACAGGTCTTCCATTCAGCAAGCCTCAAGCAAATCAAGTCATCACAACAGACGCCTCGGACTATGCCTGGGGGGGCGCACATGACAGATCGGTGCATTCAGGGCAAATGGTCCCAAAAAGAAAAGCACCTTCACATCAATCAAAAGGAAATGCTAGCAGTAATAAATGCTATTATAGCTTTCAAGGACCTTCTGCAACCAGGTCAACTATTGATAAGAACGGACAACACCACAGTTATGTGGTACATAAACAAACAGGGAGGAACACATTCATACTCCCTATGCAGACTGGCCATGTCACTTTGGAACATGGCCATGGACTTACAAATCGAACTACAAGCACAGTACTTGCCAGGCAAGGAAAACACGCTGGCAGACAACCTAAGCAGAAATATGACAGATCCACACGAATGGAAGTTGCATCCAAAAGTGTTTACAGAAATAATCCAAGCATGGGGAAGGCCAGACATAGATCTCTTTGCCTCCCACAAAAATCACCAATTGACAAAATTCTGCTCAAGGATTTTCCATCCAAAGGCCTGGAGAGTGGACGCCCTCTTTCAGTTGGACATCAATGACAGTTTATGCCTTCCCACCTCTTCCTCTGCTGCCCAAAGTTCTATTGAAAACCAGAGCAGACAGACCAAAGATGATTCTCATTGCTCCGGACTGGCCAAGACAACACCGGTACCCACTCCTGAGGAGCCTGACGCATTCCCCACCATGGACCCTGCCTCTAATGCCTCTTCTTCTGACTCAGCACAGCTTCAAAACTCTTCACAGCCAGCTAAAACACTCAATCTAGCCGCATGGAAGATTCCTTAGCATCACAACAGACCCTACTCTCCAAGGAGGTGCAGGATGTCATTTTGGAGGCCAGAAGGCCGTCAACTAGAAAAGCTTACTCCGCAAAATGGAAACGGTTTTGTGTCTGGAATGAGAAAAAGGGCCAGGATCCTGGAAAACTGAATTTACCTCAAATACTACAGTATTTAGCTGAGCTGCTAAGCAGTGGACTTTCATTCTCCTCCATCAAAATCCATGCCTCAGCCATTTCTGCAGAATACAACACTGATCCACCCTTATTCTCTCACCCTCTCTTAAGACAGTTCCTCAGAGGGGCTAAGAATCTAAGACCCCCAAGAAAACAACCAATACCTACTTGGGATCTCAATTTCATTCTGGAAAAACTGACCTTGCCTCCCTTTGAGCCAGCTGCCTCATCAGATTTGCAATATTTGTCCTGGAAAACAGCTTTCCTTCTGGCTATTACCTCAGTTCGTAGAGTCTCAGAACTACAAGCTCTCATGGCTGTGCAGCCTTTTATCATCTTCCATCAGGACAGAGTTTCCTTACGAACCAACCCGTCCTTTATGCCTAAAGTGGTATCCAGGGTAGCTTTGAATCAGGCCATACACTTACCTACCTTTTATCCTAATCCTCAAAACAAAGGGGAGAGATTACTACACTCCTTGGACATCCACAGACAACTACGTTATTATCTGGACAGAACAAAGCCTTTCAGAAAATCAGAACAGCTCTTTGTGTCCTATGCTGTAGGAGCTCAAGAAAAGTCAATTTCGAAACAGACAATCTCAAAATGGATAGCCCACTGCATACGCTTTTGCTATTCTTTTCATGGCAAAACTGTACCTACAGGCATCAGATCTCACTCCACAAGGGCCACAGCTACCTCTGCAGCTTTCCTCAGAGGAGTTCCTACCAAAGATATTTTGGAAGCAGCCACTTGGAGTTCTGTGCATACCTTCTCCAAGCACTACCACCTACCATTATACTCCAAAACTAGAGCAGGCTTTGCCACTGCAGTCTTGCAGGGCATCCTGGCTCCTCCTAGTTCCACCTGGTGCCTACCACCCCTTTCTTAGCTTTGGTATTCTACCCATCTGTTATGACTGCAGCTGTATGCACGATGAACATAGTACAGTTTTGTACCTACCATAAATGTAGATGTTCGAGTGCTAATACAGCTGCAGTCCAGGTTTCCCTCCCTCCTTCCCCTCTTGGGACAGACCTATAGGCTAACACATCCTCATACAACCTGATTGGGGTATTCATTTATGGTGTATTTGCTTGCAACTACTGTATTTTGATTATATTGCACTGCTTTATTACACAAATTTATGTATTGCCTTCCTTCTGGGGGCACCTGACATCTGGGGCAAGAAAAACTGAAGAAAATGGCGTCGGCTGGTTCCTTTATACCCCTGTCGCACTGACGTCAGGGAAGAAGCGACGACAACCGACGCCGGACCTAGACTTTGGAATTCGGCCGACCGAGGACCCGCCTGACGGCAGGAGAACCCATCTGTTATGACTGCAGCTGTATTAGCACTCGAACATCTACATTTATGGTAGGTACAAAACTGTACTTTCTCTGCACTGCCTTTTGACTTATCTACTGTGTCCAGGGTCTTCACAAAGTGCCTGGCTCCAGTAATTGCATTTTACAGGCAAAGAAATATTCAAATATATCCATACCTGGACGATTGTCTAATTCAGGCAGAAAACAAGGACATTCTTCTAAAGCATCTGGCGTTTGTAAAAAGGGTTCTAACTTGTTTAGGGTACACCATAAACGAAAAGAAATCACAACTGGTACCCTCTCAAAAAATTACATTCCTGGGTGCAAGCTTGAATACAACTGCCCAGATGACTTACTTTACGCCAGAAAAGCAAATTCAATTGGTGACTTAGTTCAAACAGGTGGCCACAAAAACCCTGCTATCTGCAAGACAAATTCTGCAAGCCTTGGGGTTCATGGTCTCCTGCATTCTTCTAATTCCATATGCAAGACTGCATATGAAGAAACTTCAGTGGTACTTAAAAAGTTTATGGAGTCAACATTGTCACAGCCTGGAAACAATGATTCCTATCATACCTTGCCTGCAACTAGAGTTCCTATGGTGGGTAGAGGCCTGCCACCAAAACAAGGGACTGCCATTCACTCCACCCCCTGCCGCCCGAACCCTAACTACAGACGCATCAGACTATGCTTGGGGGGCTCATCTGGCAGGAAAGTGCATTCAGGGCAAATGGAGCCCAAATCAAATGCACCTTCATATCAGTCAGAAAGAGATGCTAGCTGTGCAGAATGCACTGACAGCCTTCAAGGACTACCTTCATCCAGGACAATTAATGATAAAGACAGACAACACCACAGTTATGTGGTACATAAGCAAGCAGGGGGTACACATTCCTACCCCCTTTGCAGACTAGCCATGGCATTGTGAAACACGGCCTTGACCTACCAAATACAACTACAAACTCAACTCCTGCCAGGAAAGCTAAATACTCTGGCAGACGAACTAAGCAGAAATCTTATGGACCCACACGAATGGAAACTGGAACCACAAATTTTCAATATGCTGACACGCAATTGGGGGAGTCCAGACATTTTGCCTCACCCCAGAACTATCAGTTGGACAAATTCTGCACAAGAATTCATCACAAAAAAGCTTGGAAAGTGGATGCTCTATCATTCATTCAGCTGAAAAACCTATCAGTCTATGCTTTTCCCCCTCTGCCTCTGCTCTCCAAAGTTGTACTAAAAGTCAGACAGGACAAATCAAAAATGATTCTGATTGCTCCAGACTGGCCTCGCCAACACTGGTACCCACTCCTGCGCAATGTGTCACACCTTCCTCCGTGACACCTGCCTCAGACACCTTACCTACTGTCTCAGCAGACTACCAAATTCTGCACACTCAGCTCCAAACTTTCAATCTTGCAATGTGGCTAATCATCTAATTTCACCCTTGGCATCCCTCAGCAAACCTGTGATGGATTTCATTTTGGAGGCTAGAAGGCCTAGTACTAGAAAATCTTATGCTGACAAATGGAAAAGATTCTGTGCCTGGAACCAGTCACAAGGAATAAGCACAGCAATGCCCAATATTCCTCAGAACTGAGATGCTTCACAAGGGCCTATCTTTTTCTTCCATAAAAATCCATGCCTCTGCCATTTCAGCTCATTACAACACAGAACCTCCCCTCTTCTCTCATCCTCTGCTAAAGCAGTATCTTAGAGGGTCCAAAAACTTAAGACCTCCCAGGAGAGTGCCAACCCCTGCATGGGCCCTCAATTTTGTTTTGGAAAAACTCACTCTCCCTCCTTTTGAGCCAGCTGCTACTGCAGACCTAAAATTTCATTCTTGGAAAACAGCTTTCCTTTTAGCAGTCACTTCAGCTAGAAGGATTTCTGAATTACAGGCTCTTATGGCAGTGGAGCCTTTCATTATTTTTCATGCGGACAGGGTGTCTCTCAGGACCAATCCATCCTTCATGCCTAAGGTGGTATCCAGTGTGGCTCTTAATCAGACCATTCATCTGCCAACTTTCTTTCCCAATCCACAGAACAAGGGTGAGTGGATTCTGCATTCATTGGATGTACACAGACAACTTAGATTTTACTTAAACAGTACAAAATCTCTAAGAAAATCTGAACAACTATTGGTGGCATTTGCTGCAGGAGCAGAGGGAAAGGCTGTTACAAAGCAGACTATTTCCAAATGGATAAGCCATTGTATTTGTTTCTGTTATATGCACCATGGTAAACCTATCCCCAAGGGGATCAGATCTCATTCCACCAGGGCCGCATCTACTTCTGCAGCCTTTCTCAGAGGGGTTCCTACCAGAGACATTCTAGAAGCTGCTACCTGGAACTCAGTTCATACAGTCACCAAACATTACCATTTACCTCTCTTCTCTAAATCCAGAGCTGACTTTGCCACTGCTGTCCTGCATGGCCTTATAGCTGCTCCTAATGCTGTATAAATCTATCTTTCCAACCATAGCTTTGGGAATCTACCCAAATGTAATGACTGCAACAGTGAAACACGAAGAACATAGTACAGTTGTGTACACTTACCATAAATGTAGATGTTCGAGTGTATTCACTGTTGCAGTCCTGGTTACCCACCCTCCAGCCCCCTGTTTTTCTCTTACTATACCTCTACTTTCTTTTACTATGCTTAAAAGCCTTTTTGGTGTATTTGTTTTTGTTTTGGGGTATACTTTTTGTGTTTTAAATTATATATATATATATATATATATATATATATATATATATATATATATATATATATATATATTTTGCTCCACATTTGGGGGGTACCTGACATCTGGGGCAAGAAAAACTATGTAATGGCGTCGACTGCATGTTTTATACCCCTGACGACCTGACGTCATGGAAGAAGTGACAGCAACTGACGCAGGACCCAAGACTTTGTTAATCAGGCCAAATGAGGGCAACCTGCCAGCAGATTACCCAAATGTAATGACTGCAACAGTGAATACACTCGAACATCTACATTTATGGTAAGTGCACACGACTGCACTTTCTTGTGTGTTTACATGTTCATGTGCAAGAATCCTTGAAAAATGAAGAGGGTCCGATTACACGACCACGCCCTAGTTAGAGTAAAAAGAAAACTGCTTGGTTTGAGAAGAAGAGTTTCTTTTTTTGTTCCATAGTCCTTTTATTGTAGCATGAAAAAAAAACTTCTAAATGTAAAATTAAGTAAAAATATTTTGTTAAAGCGAGTGGTCTGGCTGTGTTCCATCTATCTCTATTCTGTGTATTTAATTATGTGGGTAGACAGAAATTGGAATCTAAACTATTTTTGCTTTTAACACTTTTCAGATCATATATTTGAACTTGAAGCATTGAGCCCATTTTTGTAAGGAAGTGCAGTACATAAAGGCTGTGGTATGTAATTATAGCAGAATAAATTTACTTGTTGAGTGTGTTTTAAAAGCATTCATCGTCTTGAAGTAATGATTTGCTCACCATAATTACAGAACGTCCTCCTCATAGCTAAATGGCGTTGGTCAGAACTCCCAATTTTGTATTATTTCAGAATTTTTATGGAAGTTAACCACACCACTAGAAAAAAAAGATTTTTAATTTTAAAATGGGAATGTAGGTCGTCTCACTCATATGTAAATGTTTTGTATGTACATTATAGAAACTGTTTTTCAGAGTTAATTGCGCTATGAATGACAGGAGATTTATTGTTCAATACATGTTAGTATCCTTTTTCTGGATGCACCCTTAGGTCCTCCAAAGAACAGTATGCTTCATCTTTTCTGTGATATTTGTAGATTGTAGACAGTGTTTGCATTTCCTAATTGCATGCATTGTGCCCTTGTTTCTAGTACAAACCATGATGTCTTGTATGGTGACTTTACTGGACTGATGCATTTTACAAGTAATTGTGTCAGCCAGGTAAATGCGCTGAGACCAAAGAGGTCATTTCGGGACTAAGTGAGAAAAACATAGAATTTAATTTGCATCTTTTATGTAGTGGGTTTGCTGTAGATTCAGGTATTACCTTCACTGTACATTTCTGGCTTAGTTTAGATAAGAGCTTTGTATTTTACCTGCTTTTAACTTCTGGGGCAGATTTTATAATGTGCTATGCAGTGCTGTGTATTTTAGGATCAGAACTGATTTTACTTCACCGTGGTTCAGAATAAACAAAAACTTTAGAGGAATCTTACAAAAAAGGTCATTATCACCATCATTATTCCATTTTAATATTTTAAGCAGCAGATATTATTTTGAGCAGGCCTTTTATGTTAACTTTGAGCCTCTTTTATACAACTGAAAATATTCATGTTTTGAAATAGAATGCTTTTGTTTACCACCTCTGTAACTGATACAGCTTAAACAACCTAGAATTACTCGTACCTGTTTCACCTTCTAGTGTATTTCTACTTCACATCCACAGCATCTGACATTGTTTGGAGCTGCCATTAGTTAATGACAGTCAACATGTAAAAGAGCAAGTTATGTGGAAGAAAATAACTTAAGATCGCTTGTCTAGGGTGCACTGCAGTGGTGATAGTTAACCTTTTTTTCACTCATTATGAATGCCTTCATATTTATATGCATATTTTTATAACTGAGTGATGTACAAGTTATTGATGGTCATAGTGTTAAATGCTATGGTGGGAGACAAAAAATGTACTACCACTGTTGGTGAATGATGTACTAAATTGCATGTATTGTTAGTTGTTTAGTTCCTTTAGTAAAATAAACATTATTCCATATTTTAATTAATTTTGCCAAATCAAAGTGTCTTACAAATTGTT
Source organism: Protopterus annectens (assembly GCF_019279795.1). Classification (NCBI taxonomy): domain Eukaryota; kingdom Metazoa; phylum Chordata; order Ceratodontiformes; family Protopteridae; genus Protopterus; species Protopterus annectens. Next base: position 87,914,722 of record NC_056732.1, on the reverse strand, counting down.
ACATATATCAGCTGAAACTTTAGATCGTGCTGAAGAAAACTGTCCCTGGCACTTGTACTATACATTGTATAGCTTGAGCGATATGCCCGGGGATTCGGAAGGAAAACCCCACTGTTGGCAGTAAAAGCTGTGGTAAAAAGGGACTGATTACATGATGTGGGAATTTGTGGTTCAGAGACATGTTAGCCACAGTGAAGAAAGAGCTTAGTATCAGCTAACTGGCATGCCTCTGAATCACGCTTAGCTAACACTAGTGCTAATAAGCACTTCCTCCTGCGGCAGTTAACCCTGGAGGCCCATGCATTGCAATTGCACAGACAGCTCCCACTCACTCTTACACACACGCACACACGCACACACGCGCACACACACACACACACACACACACACACACACACACACACACACACACACACACACACACACACACGTCTTACCTGTTCCTGAGTTGACAGAACATCCCAATGTCTGTTTTTATGTTTTGTCCCAGCCCTTGTAAATCACAGCTCCTTCCAGTTAGTTAGTAATAACAGATATTCGAGTTTCACTCTTGTTATTGTTCATAAAGTGCATTGTGATGCTAGACATGTTGTTCTATTAACTTTGATGTAGACATTCTCCCTAATGTCAGCTTTGTACAAAAGCACAGACATACCTCCACCCCCCTCAAGTTCTTTTGCTTCTTCTAGGTACCCTGTCCCATGTAACTCACGGACTGTTGCTGTCATTAGGTCATGCCAAGCATTCAAGTGTCTTGGTATTGTTTAAAAAAAAGATGCCTAGGCTAACCAATTAGTTACTGCAGTGTGTTAATGCTGCTGCTGCTTTCTGTGTCAAGGGTACAGGATTTGACCCCCCTCCCCTTTTACTTTACATTTTTTAAAGACTTCAGTAATGTTTTCAAGTATCTCTGATATCTAGCGGTGGTGCAGCAATACAGGCTTTGAATCTTTTTTAGTGCCTGTAGGGCATGGTATACAGAGTATCCGTGGTTTCTAATGTTCCCCCTGTATCTTTCATATGGCAAAACGTTGTTTATTTTTTAAGTGCCTTTAAGTTACGGTGTGCAGACTTACCAAAGTGTCTAGTTCCCCACCACCACCCAATGTAGCAGGGTTTTCTCATTAGTCTAGGGTTGTATGGCAGTATGATAGCACCCGCCCATGGACACATACATTCACATATGCATGCATACATACACAAACACCCCTACACGCACGTACGCACACACACACACACACACACACACACACACACACACACACACACACACACACATTGTACTCATAGGCACTCACCCCTTCACCCATACACACACATAAACACACACATATACAAACCTACCTACTAACTACCCAAACTACCCCCTACTGCAGCCTCCCAGGCAGATACACAGTCACACATGCAGTCCCCCCACACACCCAATACTTCTTTTCCACTAAACTCCCCAACACTTACCTCTGTGCGATGGGTGAACACAAGCTTTTACTTTACACAACTGAACAGTAAATGCCTTACCACAGGTATTTCCAGACAGAGCACATGAGTAGTTAGCATGTGTTACTCCCCCAGAATGTCTCATTAGCATTTAGTAAAGCCACAGAGATCACCTACCGCATCACTGCACATCTTTGTCCTAAAGTGCCATGGTGGAGCTCTCTCTGAAGCAAAAACGGTTATACAGAGAGGTAACATTTGTGATACAGCCCTATCAAGTTTTATTCACATTGTTAATTTTGCTTACAGAAATTTTTTTTTTCATATTTCTGTAAATGTCTGAAGAAGCACCCAAAAAGGAACTACTTGGCCATCAGATGAAAGCTTAAGTCTGGCTAGTAGAAATGTTGCTAATACTATGTGTAGGTTGTATGGCTTCAAAGATACAAAATATTGTTTTTGAAAGTCAAGACAAAAATATCCATTTGGATATTTTGCACTATGATATGCTAGTGCATTGATACAGAAACCTTGTATGTACTAATTATTTATCATTGTAAAGCTTTTTACTCAACACTATTATTATTTATAGTTTTAAATGGCATTTACAACTCAGTAAGTACTAGGCTAGCTGCCCTTGTGGGCCATTTTAAGCCTAGCCAGTTTCCCTCAAACATAAGAGTCAAACCCTATACTTTGTGTCTGTGAGGTTAACACCTTAGCCATTATGCCATTTATATGAATTATGTTTAACTTGCTTTTTATTTAAAAAAAATGCTGAGGAATGTGAGGATGCCTGCAGGCTGGCAGAGTTGTGACATTCATAGCTCCTAGGTGTGAATTAAAGACTCAGACCTGCTGAATGAGCTGGACGGGGAGAGTGAGAGTTAGCAACCAGTGCCACCTTACGCAAATTAGGGAAAGGAGTGTCTCATTCCTACCTCATTATTAATACATAGTGGTGGCAGGGTTATGCAGAAAGCAGTGTATGCCACAGATGTGCTGTTGGTTTGCAGAGTGGTTTAGTGCTGTAGTCAGGCTTAGTGCTTGTGAAAAAGCACATATTCCACTGGTGCTGATACTGCAGCCTGCATGCTAGGTCACCAAGGAGTTGAGGTTTGCATCTAAATCCCAGCCTGTTAGGGCAGTGCCCACCTTTGCCAGCCAGCTGCCATCCTAACCACTAGCCAAATGCCCATGAAATGAGTAGACTAATTAGCTGACTTAGGGGAGACTTCTTCTTCTTTTGGCTTTTTTTGCCGGTTAGGGGTCGCCACAGTGAATCACCTGTCCGCTCATGATTGCCAATGGAGTTTTACAGTGCTGACTTAGGGGAGACTGATGTCCAAAAATGTATAGAAAAAAAAAACTAATGTTTTTGTTTTTATTAACCAGATGATCACCTTATGCATGTGTTCCTTTTTAGGTGGGACCCACAGAAGCAAACAGTAAGAGATGCATATGTAGCAAAATCTGTTAGCAAAGGACTGTAAACATAGCTTGTAAATTATTGTTAAATCACCACTGAACTGTTTAATTACTTCATTATTGATGCAAAGCTAGTGAACTATTCTTTAGATATAAAGAAAAGATATTTTACACATTCTGTTTAGTACTCAAGCTTGTTGTAGTCCTTGCTGCATATTAGTAGACTGAAGAAAGGGTCTAAGTGATACAGTTTATCGTTATTGAGTAGTGATGTAGAGGTCCTCTTGTTCTTTCCCCAGGGAAGCAGAGAGGACAAAAAGCCTCCACAGAGAATGGATTCCTGTCCCAGCCACTTGGACAATGCCTCTCCAGGTGCTCTCAGGAACAGGAGATGTGAAATTGAGGCATCTGGAGTCCCTTTAGACGCCTTACACCCCAGACACTGATCTTAATGAAGGGCTGGTTTCCTCATTATGCCCTGACTCCCTCAAATTCAGAGAGATTCAGAGAGATCATTGAGTTGATACATCAGCAGGGGCCTTCTCCATCTGATCCCATCTCCTCTGAAGACGAGATACTGCAGGAGGATCTCCTGCTTGGCCTGCCTACCTCTTCAGTGTTTCCTCTGACTGCATGTTTTCACTTGGCTTGGCAGGTGCCTGAAAAAAAAATCTAAGAAATCCTGTGTTTATTTGAGACTTTTTTTTTTCTGCCCAGAAAATCAGAGGACCTCAGGCCCACCCTAGTCCTCAGAGGATTAAACCAGTTTGTGGAAGAACAACATTTCAGATGGTCATTTTTATGCATATCGTTCCTTACTTAGAGAAACTTAACAGGATGAGCTTTGTGGACCTCCAGGACATCAGTTTCCATATTTGGATAGCTGGGATATTCTGGAAGTCCCTGTGCTTCAGAGTGGCAGCCATTTTCTACCAATTCAGAGCTGTACTGATGTTCTTCATGTTTCACTATTGCAATCATTACATTTGGGTTATCTGCCTGCAGGTAGCCCTCAGCCGGCCTGAATACCAGAGTCTTGGATTCCTGCATCGGATGCTGTCTCTTCTTCCATGACGTCAGGGGTATAAAACATGCAGCTGACGCCATTACATCAGTCTTTCTTGCCACGCGGTGCCCGAAGCAGAAGCAGAAGCAGTTCGCAAGTGCCGGTCGGCTGACTCCTGAAATTTTTGTTTTCGAGTTTCAGAACCGAAGTCTTCAAAAAAGCTAAGTACTCCATTGGGGATCCTTCTTTTTGCTCTTAATCGATGTCAGTAAAAGTTAACAATTGTCTTACCTGTGGAAAGCAAATACCTCATAAAGATTTTCATTCATACTGCATTCCTGGCTTAGGCCCAGACCATGACGACCCTCGCTGTCGGTTTTGTGCCTTATTCAACTCCCGAACTATTCGCCGTCGGTCTATTTTAACAACAAATTATTTTGTTACTTGGTATAACTATCCAGAAATTGTTTAGTAAGCCATCAGACTACCGATATTCCGAAAAAATGTAAGGATAAAGACAGAGACAGACCGCATAGGTCCAACACTGCCGACGACGCTTCCGTTAAGCTAGTCGCCAGTTCGCTGGTGCTCAGTGAGGTGCTTTTGCAGCCCTTGATACCTGCTACTTCAGATTCTCAGGCCTCTACTGAGACCCATTCGGAGTCCGGTATGTTGCGAGATGCTTCTTCGACTATGGAACCTGCGGATATCTCTACCTTGGATGGGTCCGGAGCCGCTGTGCAGGCACCGGCTTCTGAGGGTGTTTTCAGGCCTACAGACTTGCATTTTAAACTGATGCCATCTTCTTCATCCAGGCCTAAAACTCGACCCACGCCTAGAAAACTGACGTCCAAACCACATGGTCAGGCCCATATACCTAAAAAACAAATGCTAAGAATGGCTGAAGACCTTATTACTTTAATTAGGGGAAGCCAGCCTTCCCCCTCTAAGAGACGTAGAACTGATTTTCCTTCTGATTCTTCTGATCAGGATTCTGATATTTCTGTTTCTTCTGATTACCAGGATGTGCCCTTATCTACCTATGAGGATTCTGATGCAAAGGATTCCATTCCCCCTGCTTCCCCTCCAGAAGCTTTTTCTTTTGGTGAAACCTTGCACACTCTTAGGGAGCATTTCCGCTGGGAAAGCTAGGATTACTCTGACTCCAAAAAATTGGCTTAGGGAATTCTTACTCCTTCCGCAACACAGGCCTTTAGCTATCCCTCCTGTTCTGGACATTGTAGATGATGCCTTCTTAGAATCTAGCCTTTCCCCATACACTTTACCTCCAGCTCCCAGAAAACCTGATAGGTATTACAGATTACCTGACTCTCACAAAAAGTTCCTCTTCAAAAATCCTACTGCGGATCCAGAGACCATTTCCCAAGGACCAAAGGGCATTAAGGCTACTGCTGCCAAAAATCCTACCCCTTCTGATAGAGATTTTAGGGCCTTGGAGAGATGGGGTAAGAAGGTATACACGTCTGCTACTTTGGCCATTAGGGCTTTAAATTGCCAGTTTCATATGTTAAAGTACCAGCAGCATATTATGGGACTACTTAAACAGAAAATGATGTTGATTCCTGACTGTGCTGAACACAAAGAATTACAGGATTTTATGCATTCTGCTGAATAAGTTGGTAAACATACTTTGCAATGTGGTTTTGACTCTTTAGAAGCATCCTGCAGGGCTGTTGTCACTGGGTCTGTACTTAGAAGGCATGCTTGGCTTAAGGAGCAAAACTTGCCAGATCATGTTAAAGCTAAATTACTGGATGCTCCCTTAAACCGCCTGTTTGGCAACAAAGCAGAAGAAGTCCTCAAAAAGATGGAGGAAAAAGCTAAATCTATGCAAACTGTTAAAGATTCCCTGCAAGTACAGCCTCCCAGATTTAGTAGGCATTGGCCTTCAAAGAATTGGTCCTTTCCAGTCTCTTCCAGGCCTTCTCAGTCCAAACCCAAGAACAGCAGACCACCTAGGTTACAGTCTCAGGCTACACACAGGCCTAAGCAGTGGGGGGCTCCCACTTCCAAAGCAGGAAGAGGTAAGACCCACCCCCCCCCCCCCACGGAAAAATGTCACAATGACTTAACCTTAACCCTTCCAAGCCCTGCTCAACTGCCTGCTCCCTTAGGAGGAAAGCTTGCCCTGCATGCAGAAACTGGGAACTCATTACCCAGGACAAATGGGTTTTAAATATAGTTTTCCAAGGATACAGATTCCACTTCCACACCCTACCAACCCCAAATGGTTGGCCAGACCTACCCCCAAATCAGTGGGCAGAGGCTCAACAGCAGGTCCTCTCTGTTCTTAGTATAAGGGCTATTCAACCTGTCCCAGCAGAAGAAAGGGGACAAGGTTTTTATTCAAGACTTTTTCTGGTACCCAGAAAAGACAGCGCCTGGCGTCCTATCCTGGACCTCTATATTCTAAACACCTTTTTGGTAATCCCAAAATTCAAAATGCTAACACTTCAACAGCTGCTTCCTATGCTAGGCAAAAATGCCTGGTTGGCAACCTTAGACTTAAAGGAAGCTTACCTGCACATTCCAATAAGGGAATCTTGCAGGAAATACCTACGCTTTAGGGCAGGCTCCATGCACTATCAGTTCTCTGCACTTCCCTTTGGCTTATCTACTGCACCCAGGGTATTCACAAAGTGTCTAGCTCTAGCCGTTGCATTTTGCAGGCAGAGAAATATTCAGATATAACCATACCTGGACGATTGTCTGATTCAGGCAGAAAGCCAAGACTTGCTATTAAAACATCCGGCATTCATAAAAAAACTTCTAATCTCACTGGGGTACACCATAAACGAAAAGAAATCTCACCTAGTATCCTGCCAACAGATTGTATTCCTGGGAGCAAGCTTGAACACAACTTCCCAGATGGCTTACCTCACGCCAGAGAAACAAGTTTATTTGACAACCTACTTCAAACTACTGGCCACAAAGACCCAGCTATCTGCAAGGAAATTTTTGCAAGCCCTGGGGTTCATGGCCTCTTGCATTCTACTAATTCCATATGCAAGACTGCATATGAGGAAACTACAACGGTATCTAAAAAGCCTATGGTGTCAACATTCTCAGGACCTGGTATCAGTGATTCCTATCATTCCTTGTATAAAGACAGAGTTCCTTTGGTGAGCAGAGGCCTGCTAACACAACAAGGGGCTCCCTTTCAATCTACCCCCTGTCACCCAAACCCTAACAACAGATGCATCAGATTATGCATGGGGGGCTCACTTGGCAGGGCAGTGCATTCAGGGCAAATGGAACCCGAGTCAGATGCACCTGCATATCAACCAAAAAGAAATGTTAGCTGTACAGAATTCCGTGACAGCCTTCAAAGACCACATCCTTCCAGGACAATTATTGGTAAAGACAGAGAACACCACAGTTATGTGGTACATAAACAAGCAGGGGGGGACCCACTCGTACCCTCTCTGCAGACTAGCCATGGCTCTGTGGAACACAGCCTTGAGCTACCAAGTGCACCTACAAGCTCAGTTCCTGCCAGGCAAGCTAAATTCACTGGCAGACGACCTAAGCAGAAGTCTCATGGACCAACACAAATGGAAACTGGAACCAAAAATATTCAACCTCTTGAGGAACAAATGGGGGACTCCAGAGATAGACCTGCTTGCCTCCCCTCAGAACTACCAATTGGACAAATTCTGCACAAGGACTCCCCACAGTCAAGCTTGGAAAGTGGATGCCCTGTCCTTTACCTGGAAAAGCCTCTCGGTTTATGCCTTTCCCCCTTTGCCTCTCCTCTCGAAGGTTCTGCTAAAGACCAAACAGGACAAACCAAGGACAATACTAATTGCACCAGACTGGCCTCGCCAGCACTGGTACCCCCCTCTTGCGCAGTATGATACTGCTGGATCCATGGCACCTACCTCACACACCTTCCCTGCTGTCCCAGCAGGCGGGCCAGATTCTGCACCCTCATCTTCAAACCCTGAACCTTGCAGCCTGGCTAATTCCTTGAGCTCTCCAATAGCATCCCTCAGTAAGCAGGTGCTAGATGTCATTCTGGAAACAAGGAGACCTAGTACAAGAAAATCCTATGCTGAAAAGTGGAAAAGATACTGTTCCTGGAGCCAGACTCAGGGGGTGGGCACTATGGTGCCCAGCTTACCTCATATTCTTCAGTACTTAACAGAAATGGTCCCCAAGGGCCTATCCTTCTCGTTAATTAAAATTCATGCCTCTGCCATTTCAGCACATTACAATACTGAACCACCCCTCTTCTCTCACCCCCTGGTAAAGCAATTCCTCAGAGGGGCTAAAAATGAAAAAGACCCCCCCCCCCAGGCGAGCCCCTACTCCGGCCTGAGACCTTAATTTTGTATTGGAAAAGCTCACTCTTCCTCCATTTGAACCAGCTGCAACTGCAGAGTTGAAATTCCTTTCTTGGAAAACAGCCTTCCTTCCAGCCATCACTTCAGCAAGAAGAGTGTCTGAATTACAGACCCTCATGGCAGTGGAGCCCTTCATTATCTTCCATGCAGACAGGGTTTCCCTCAGGACCAATCCTTCCTTTATGCCCAAGGTGGTGTCTAGTATGGCCCTAAATCAGTCCATTCATTTGCCTACCTTTTTCCCGAATCCACAAAACAAAGGAGAACGAATACTGCACTCTTTGGACCTGCACAGGCAACTTAGATTTTATTTGGATAGGACTAAGCCTCTCAGAAAATCTGAACAGCTGCTAGTTGGCTTTGCTGCAGGGGCAGAGGGGAAGGCCATTTCAAAGCAAACCATTTCTAAATGGATAGCCCATTGCATTAATTTCTGCTATAAGCATCATGGAAAACCTACTCCACAGGGGATAAGATCACATTCCACCAGGGCTGCATCTGCCTCTACAGCCCTTCTCAGAGGAGTCCCTACCAGGGACATCCTAGAAACTGCTACCTGAAGCTCTGTGCATACCTTCAGCAAGCATTACCACGTGCCTATTTTTTCTAAATCTAGAGCTGGTTTTGCCATTGCAGTTTTGCAGGGCTTAATAGCTGGCCCTAATGCTGACTAACTTACTCCTCCCTTCCTTAGCTTTGGGAATCAACCCAAATGTAATGACTGCAACAGTGAAACTCAAAGAACGTAGTACAGTTGTGTACACTTACCATAAATGTAGATGTTTGAGTGTACTTACTGTTGCAGTCCTGGTTACCCTCCCTCCAGCCCCCTGACTTCTCTTGGCTCTACTTTTCCTTCTTGTTTTAAGCTTTCTGGTGTATTTGCTTTTTGGTGGAGGTGTAACATAACATATAATTGCTTCCCTTTGTGGGGTCACCTGACATCTGGGGCAAGAAAAACTGATGTAATGGCGCCGGCTGCATGTTTTATACCCCTGACGACCTGACGTCATGGAAGAAGAGACAGCATCCGACGCAGGAATCCAAGACTCTGGTATTCAGGCCAGCTGAGGGCTACCTGCAGGCAGATAACCCAAATGTAATGACTGCAACAGTGAATACACTTGAACATCTACATTTATGGTAAGTGTACACAACTGTACTTTTGGTCTTATCACAGGCTAGAGTATGTTCACCAAATGTATTGTGCCTGTCAGGAACAAGAGTGCTCCCTAATATGGACAACTGGCTCCTTGCTCACCCTTCAAGGGGGTCACTAATTTAAGTAAGGACCTATGTACAAAGCTGTTCCAGTCCTTGATATTGTCAGTAAGCACTGCAGTGTGCCAGCTGAAGCTGTCACAGACCTGTAAAGCTAGTCTCCCAAAGACTAAATTGCATCTCTTAAGTTGAGATTAATCTCTCTTTTGTCTTCTCCCATAAACCATGGCACTTTTTACCTCAATGTTCTGGGGTTCATTGCATCTTTCATTTTCTGGTCTCATTCATGAGGTACCATAAGAGGTTTCTACAGTGGAATGTAAAAGTTTAGCTGTGTCAGGATACAGACCTTGTGTCCTTTCCGTTTCAAATGTTTGAGTGCACCCTTGATATATTAAGGCCTTATTAAGTTTAGTTCTGTTGGCAGCTGAGGGGGCATATTGCTAGAAAATGGAAATCAAAGTCTAAGTCAACTTTGTTTGAGGTATTGAGTGTTGTGAGAGATGGAAGAACTAGAAGAGGGATCTTTGGAAAAGGAGGGAGAAAGTTGCATAGCAAAAAATGGAGGTTGTGGGAACAGTTTGGAACAAGGGGTGGAGTTTAGGGGAGAGCGGGAATTCGTCAGTTTATGTAATGTTGAACTGATTAAAGTTACAAAGAATGAAAGAAAGAAAATATATGTGATATATACTATATATTGTTTGTAAATGGAAAAAATATATACTATGGTTTGTTTTCTTTCCTCTTAATGTACCACTGTAAAAACATGTCTTTTGTAATTTGTGTGTATACTGAGCATGTCTCAATAACTAAATGTATCTGTAATTTTTCTATGTGGAGCTTTTCTCCCCGGGCCTCTGCTGAAAAAGGGCCTATTCGGCTCAGTCAGACACCCCCGGTTAACAAATGTAAAAAAAATAAATAAATAAAGACGTTTAAAAATGAGTGTGCACCCTAGATATTCGCAGTGGCAGTTACACTCAGACTAGGAAGCTGTCTTTTACTTTTCTCTCTCAATGTGATTCTCACCATGGATGTGTTTGCCATGTGATGAGGGTTCACTGTTTAGGGCAGAAGACACAAGAAATGTGGTGCAAGAAAAGGCCAACCTGCACATCAGTGTCCTGGGGATGGGAATATTGCTTCTAAGTTTGCTAGGTTTACAGGACCTCCTTCTCCAGTGTTCAAAGGATCTGTTGCTGTCTACTCAGACAGTGGCTTACTAAATCAACAAGCAGGGGAGCCCACTCTTTCCTTGTTTGGGGAGGCTGTTGGAATGAACCATGTCAACTCTACTCTTTGTTACAGCCATACATATTCCCAGTCAGGCCAGTTCTCTGCCAGACAAGCTCAGCTGATGTTTGCTGATAACACGAGTGATCCCTCAGTTGATCTATGCAAGTGTTAACTTTTGCTTCTGGGCAAGCCTTACTTCAAAGTTCACATATGTGAGCAACTCCAGATGAAGCAGCTTTTCCTCTGTAACTCCTTCATAGGTTCATAAGTTCATAGGTGTCTGCTAGGCTAATGACTGCAAGGCCCTTTTTAAGCTTAGCCATGCATCCCAAATCTCTGACAAGTTCTGGTACCCTTGATAAATGTAAGCAGGGGCTTGAGAGATGAAACATTTACAAGCAGGGGCCAGGGAGATGAACCATTTACATGCTGTCTGTGTCCATTAGAGACATAGGTGCCAAATCAGGGATGAATTTCCTTTTCTCATCCAGTTGTCCAAGTTACACTTAAATTGGGTTAGGGAGGAACTCTGCTTCACATGGATGGAGAGCCTGTTCCAGATGGGGTAGTCTCTCAGATATATATATATATCTCTTCAGCAGGTCCTATTTATATCACAGGCAAGGTTTAAGTCTTCAGAATGGGTAATTGTGATGCCGTTTGTGTTGTGGATATGCAGAAGGTAGATCAGGGTGGGGTCTAATAATATCTTGTATGGCAGGTATAGATCTCCCCTCAGCAACCTGTAGGAGGCAGAATACATGGATAGGGCCTTGAGATGGTATGCATAGGACATGTTACTTACACCCTGTATTTTTCTGAATGTCCATGACTTTTTTTTTTTTTTTTTTTTTTACTTTTTAAGTCTTTGTGGTTACATTCAGGCCAATATAGCCAAACCTCACTAGTTGTGGACATGCATGTAGCTTAAACATTTGATGTCCTTAAGGGGTCATTTGCATATATCCCAAAGGCGTCCACTGCAGGAGACTTAAGGTATCGCACATTGAATACTCTAGAATGGCTGAATTTTTCTTGCAGTTTTTACTGAATGGTTTGTCTGTGTGTCCTTTTTACCCTTGGTTTAAATTTAGCATTCGGAATTTATAGCCAAGTCTTTGACTCTTAAGTTCATGGATCTGAATTAAGGCATTTGCGAATTTGAACAGTTGTTTACCACTTAAAGTGATTTGCTGATGTTGCTATATACATCCCGGCATTTTATGAGTTAAGTGCTGTGATGTATTTTCCTGCTTGCTCTTCCTTACTTTTTTGGGGCGTTTTTTTAATAAAAATTCATAAGTTTTTTATTAAACACGGCCCCCCCCAAAAAAAAATAAGCTTCTCCAGTTGTGAGGTTACCATAGTGTAACGTGTGCTACGTCCATAGACTTTAAAGGGGCACCTTCACTCTTGAGCAGTGGTGGGCCCTTTAAAGTCTATGGACACAGCAGATGCTTTGACTATGCCTATGTCACTGAAGTTAAAGTTCCCAGTTTTTCCTCAGTGACATAAGTGCAAGGAAACATCGTGTTTTAATATTATTTTTATACATTAATGAGATGATAAAAATGTTTGCTGATAGGGAAAAGCATTATTCAGGAGTTTAAGCACCGCATGCTGTGGTGCTAAGGTAAGTTTCAGAATGGTAGCAAATCAGTACAGGTACTGTTTTAAATGCTTTACTTTTTTACTTTTCTCTTTCTCTCTGTCAAAATATCAAGCTTTAAATCATTGTCTAGGACTAAAATAAATGCTAAATTTGAAAAATGTACAGAAATGTACCTCTTACCCTTCTTTCATCCAAATGTGTGACACAGTATGTGACTAGTTGGTAAAAGATGCGCATCTTGATCAAATTTGAAGCTAGAAGTTCGGAACACAGTGGAATCAGTTGACCTTAAATTCAGAATATGTATGGATTATACAGCACTACAAAATACTTGGAATTATTTATGTAGTGATTATCTTTTAAGGCTTTAGTGGTAAGAGTATTTGTGTTTTTCATTTCCCCCTTGGAAGTATGGCATGAAATGCTTCTTGTCATGCAGGTAGGTTAACATGCCTTAGCTAGTCAGAAGTACCTGTTCGGGTTCTTTGATGAGCTGAGAAGCACAGCAAAACAAATGTGTTTGTTAATACCCTTTGATCATGCTCAATGAACGTTAACTATGGATTTCATAAATGATTGTTGCTTTTCATTGAATATTTACACATATCCCAGAATGCATTGCTATGAGGATGAAAGCAGCATGTTTTTTTTTCGTTAAAAAATATACTGGGAAGTATGGCATATTTATCCACTGTGTAAGCACAGAGGCATTTGAGAGCTAAAATTTTGTGAAAAATGGATGAAAGTTTTACATGTCTTCATAACTGAAATAACAAGCTAAGGAATTTGTTGTCAAGGATCTGTAAGAGCAGGTCCGGTGTTGGCAACAGCAGCTATAAGGCTTGTAGGTGTGAAACCCTTTCATGCAGATAAAACTTTTCTAGACTACCAAGGCACCTCCCCTAGTCTGTAATGTACCATGGTACCCAGCTTCTCTAGGTCTTTGCCACTACACATGATGGATATGAAAATGACCCCAGGTTGCCTTTAGTACAGTAGATTTTCTACCAATTTTGTGAGTATTGTCACAGATTTGTTTACATATGGATATTTCCTTTCTTGTATATAATTTTATTTAAAATGCTGGCAAATTTCCTTGTTAGAGTGTATTCTTTCCCTTTCTGGTCTTTGGTCTGTCTTTTCAGTTACTTGTAATTCTTTGCTGAATGGGGAAAAAAACAGTGCTTACCATTTTACAAAAATATGTCATCTTTTTCTGCTTTAAAGTTGTTTGCATGCCCCCCCCCACTCCATTAAAACAGAAAACTGAGTCTGCATTCAGGGAAGAAGATTATTCCCATGGATTACCACGACAAATGTGTAAGTTGCCTTGGAAAAGTCATAATATCTCCAGGTTCTCCACTTGCAGGCAGTTTACATCTTCCGCTCTATGGCACAGACAAGACCAGTTAAGAGTTCATCTTTGCAAGAAGCCCTTCTATGCACAGACTTATGCAGGCCTGGCACATTGTTGATCTTGAAACCTTCAAAACAAGTAGCTTCATCTCCTCCTAAGAGAAAGCATATTCTGTAAAAATGACCTAGTATTTCTTCCTCCCCTTATTCGTCTGTGGTGGTTGATATCAAGTCATATCTCTCAACCAGGAATCAGGGCAATGCCAAAAATAATGTGGGACAAAAGTCCAAAATCAAGGTCAGATTTTAAGGATTGCTATTTTATACTTAGACAATTGCTAGAAAAACAGAGTTTGTATTAATATGCACTCTCTGCAGGATATAAAGTCTAAACCTCAAATGTCTGTCATTATTTATTGACTTCAGTCATCAAATGATTTGCCAGAGAACCACAGATTGTATGAAGGACAGATCAAAAATATGAGACAAAATCAGGGACATTTATATAGGTCAAGCATAAACGCGTGGAGCACATCTTCAAGCAAATAAAATTTAAAAGTTTGGAGAAAGGTAATTCTCTTTCTCAGTCTTCCAGAATGCATAAGTTTCTCATATGTCTTATATCGGGACTGACAAAGAAGTAACATTAATTTTGCAGCCCAAGCCTTCTACATGAAAATCTTCAGTGTTAAGGCAAATTCCAGCCTTTGTTTTTCAAAATTTCAACTATGATAGGTTGGCAAAACAAAAACTTCCAGAATTAAATAGATTGTGTGAGCCACAGCTCAATGAAATGACTCATTCTCAGCTTTTGTTCCCCTGGTTCTTGGTTATCTTACACATATTTTTGGTTTGAGACCTTGGTTATTCTTTCATTGAAGTCCATGTGGCTGTGTTGTCTACTTTTCTAAAGACCTAATTTCTAATTAATTGACCTTGTTTAAGGTGTGCAAAGCCTTTATTAATAGCAGTTTTCTGTTGTGGCCAATGTTAAAAGAGAACATCACCTTGGGACTTAATTACATGGTGAGAAATTGAACAGAGTTGTATTTAAACCTACAGTTGCAGCAGACTTAAAATACATGTTTTTTACAAGTGGCAGATACTTCCACCAGAAGGATTTCAAAGTTGCCAGCTTTTGTCGGTCAAACACCAGTATCTATTTTTTTTTCATAAAGACAGACTAGACTGTCTCTATGTAATATGCTCGCCTCCTCCTATATTTCTAAGAAAGGCACCGAGTCAAACCTTAACCAGTGTGTTAATATACAAGTTTATTAACTTTATATTACAATTCTAGAGAAATGCTTCTCCACTTCATGGATGTACATCAACAGGTGAGGTTTTGTGTCGTGAAGACTAGATATATTTGTAAGGGCAGCCAACTTTTTTTTTCCAGTTCAAACCAAATTTCGGTTAGAAAGTCTCGAAATCAACGCTAGCTGGGTTGCTTTCTGAATGTATAACTTTTGCTTTGCAAGACATCACAGGCCTCTTTTGTCAGTTCCTAATGCTGACACTAACAGAGTGCTGGTTATCATGGTGGCCTTTTCAAAAATTCAGTTCATGATGATATTTCTGTAGCAGCTACTTGGTCTTCCCTAAATATCTTTACAAGGCACTACAAGCTGGATATGATATCCTGATCTTGACTTTCTTTCGAGCTACCCTTGTAGAAGGCGTGGCTTTGTTAAATGGGACCACCTAGGAGGACTGTCCTGAGTCTCTGTCCTGCTGTTACCAAGGATGGTCCTTCTCTTCCCAGTTGTGAAACTTAGGTACTTAGTAACAATGGCTCTGGAAGAGTAGATCCATCCTTGGTGACGTTCCCACTCACTTTCCCTGTCTTCAGCAACGAAAGCTGGGCATCTCTTTTATTATTGTACTTCACGTGAATAACTTTGCACCTGAAATGGGTAGGGACTGTAGTGTATTATGGGCTAGCACAGGATTCTTGGAGAATTATATCCGCCAAACAGTCCTACTGCCTTCTGGCCTTAGTTCTGCTTTTACCAAGCATGGACCTGTTCTTTCAGATCTGTCGTGGTAAGCGCATAACTTTTGTTATAATATAGTTTTATATGATTTTTACTAAAAAATGATGCATTTTTTCAGAGATGCTACTGACATTTGCCTCCTGTAGGCCTATGCCAGTAAGTTGTTCCATTTTATGTTATTGTGTTCACAACAGACACTTGCATACATTCATTGTATGTATAGAATGGTTGACATATATTAGAATTATATCTGCTTTGTTTTGTATAACAATCAAAATTAAATGTTATGTACATATGTATATTTTCTGTAATTTTAAAAGCGATAGCTGAAAATACAGTTTAGACAGGTGCTAAATTGACACATGCTCATGATGCAGTAGTTTCCTTCTGTTTAAAGTGTATTGTTTTAATTATATTACTTAGCATTTTGCACCACATTATGGCTAGCCAACTGGTGGTTTAAACCTTGGGTCTAGATGAGTGTCACTGTTGAAGTGACACCCTGACCCATGTGCAAAAATGGAAGAAGGGGTTTTGGATGGATGGAAGAATGTGGTGCATAAAGTGTCAAACAGGATTTTTGGCCTTTTGAAAGTTTGTAGTTTCCTTTTCAAGTAAAAATATACCTTGTGAAACTTATTTTCCTTACTTTGATGCTATTGAGGATTAACAGTGATCTATAACCTCAGTGACATCATCTCAAGGAAAACGTTAAGATGCATCCACAGACTTGTGCTGAAACCAACCATTAATGCCTGTGGGCCTGTCCCTGAGATGATGTCAATGAGGGAAACACTAAATGTGTTTGGTCTGTAGTTTTAATAAAATGTTTACAAAGCTTTTTATTAGAAAAACTGCCCAGATAAGTAAGGAATGACCAGGGCAAGATGCGTCTCAGCATTTAACTTACCAGATTCTGAGCTGCACTAAATGTGCAGTTAATTGTCTTAATATCTTGTAGTGAAACGTTTTCAGCGTATCATGCTTTATTTCTTATGGGTGGAGGACTTGTAGATGTAACTCTCTGCTGTTAGTAGGAAAGGGGTTAAGCGTTGTGAAGATGTTTGAGTCTGCCCTTGTCTCAGTAACGAAATGGTGTTTTTTTTTTGTACATGTACTTCAGTGAACTTTACTTTCGCCAGATAAGCAGTAGACGCTCATCGCTGGCCTCTGTTCTGTTGCACTGAGGAGTTATACTTCAGAGTTAGAACAAACACACGGAGACGTTGTTCAAATAGTTTATTTAACTGCTAGTTTAAATTCCTACCTGATGAGCTAATGCTAGCCGTAGTAATGCTGCTTTTAAGGCTGGGAAAAGTGCCTTATTGTCTTTCAAATGAAAAATATTTAAGGAAAATAGATTGTAGCCATACAGTTTTTTTAAGGACAGCTGCTGACCTTTTGGGTTCATGTTTTTATTGGTAGAAGAGGCTATGATTTTGAGAAATATCAGTTGAATTGTTTCCTACAAAGCAGTGCACCCTTCTGAAACGAATATGTGTGAAATAGTTTGCAATCTGTATGAGTGACAGTTGTAGTTTGGTCTCCTTACAGATTTGGCCAGAAAAACACCTCTAACATAAAACTTGTGCCTGCCTTCCCTTTTCGCCTCTGTGATTCAGAATAGGTGCTGCTTTTTTTGTGGTATCTCTAGATAATATTTGTTGTGTTTTGTACAACTGGTGGCCTTTAGTGGAACAGTATGATAGGCATTGCAAATGTCTGGGTGTCCCACTAGCCTTTAACCTACTCACCATTTCATTTACTGGGCAAAAATTTCATTATTTTCACCTTGAGAATGTTTTAACCTAGGGTTGAAATTCAACAGGAAAAAAATGAGAGACATTTGTTTAAGTAATGTTGCAACTATATTATTGTTTTAGCTAATAATGGTTGTTCTTCAGTGCAGTAGCCATATATTTACAAAACAAATTTAGAAATCAAGTAAAGGCTTTTTACTTGTTTTTATTAATCAGCCATGCTAACTGAAATTTGATACATGGTAGGGAGGCACAGTGGTACGGTAGGTAGCATTGCCACGTCATAACAAGAAGTTCTGCAGTTGTGTCTGTGACTGGGGTGCCTTCTGTGTAGAATTGCCTATATGTGTTAATGTGTGTTTGCGTGATGCCTTAAAAAAATCCACAGGTAACTTTGCCTGTCCATAGGGGTCATTCTAGGAGTTGAATATGACTCATAGGAGAGCAACCAAGAATGTTAATTTACCATTTTGACCTCACAAAGTACACTTTATTCAGTGCCGTCTACAGTACTGGTCAAGATATCAGGAATGGAATGTTATTCAAAGTAGAGAACGTCACCATTTCAGCCCAGTAGTGTGAGGATACAGATCCTGCAGATGTTCATCCTGTTTCACTGTTGCAGTCATTACTCTTGGGTTATCCTGCTGGCAGGCTACCCGCAGTCGGCCTGAATTCCAAAGTCTTGGTCTAGCGTCGGCTGCTGTTGCCTCTTCCCTGCACCAGGGGTATAAAAGATGCAGCCGACTCCATTTTCTTCAGTCTTTCTTGCCATGCGGTGCCCGAAGCAGAAGCAGTTCGCAAGTGCTGGTCAGCCGACTCCTGAGATTTTCGTGTTCGAATTTCAAATCCAAAGTCTTCATTTAAAGCTAAGTACCCGCTAGAAACTTTTTTCTTGCTCCAGACCAATGTCAGAAAAAGTTAATAATTGTATTTCTTGTGGGAAGCAAATACCTCATAAGGACTTCCATTCTTATTGCATTTCTTGCCTAGGCCCTGATCACGACGTAGCTAATTGCAGATTTTGTGCTAGATTTAACCAACGCACTATTAAGCGTCGGTACGATTTTGCATTTCATTACTTTGGCCGAAGATTTAATTACACAATGTCGTCGGATAGCCATCCGACTACCGTAATTCAAAAGAAACGCAAGGAAAAGGAAAAGGACAGGCATCCGAGGTCCAAAACCGATGACGAGGCTTCTTCTAAGCCAGTCGCCGGTTCCCAGTGAGGCGCTTTCACAGCCCCTGACACCCGCTACCTCAGAGCCGCAGGCCGCTACCGACTCCCACGTGGAGCAGACTAGGCCTCTGGAAACTCAAGGTATTGGACACTTGAAAAATATCCCCTCAGATGGGTCCGGAGCCGCTGAGCAGGCATCGGCTTCTGAGGGTGTTTTCAGGCCTACACAGTTATGTATCAAACCGACTACAGCTCCTAAGGCAAAGACTAAAACACCACTAAAGACAAAGAAACAAGTGCAGCAAGCCCAGGGACAGGCCTCCATGCCTAAAAAACAGATGCTCAAAATGGCCGAAGACCTAATTACTTTGATCAGGGGTTCCCATCCCCCTCCTGAGAAGAGGCCTAGGCAAGAGACAGAATATGAATCTTCAGATCAGGTTTCCATTTCCTCTGGCTCTTCGTCTAACCAAGTATACTCTCTCCCTCCCTATGAGGATTCCAATGCTGAAGAATCTATCCCTTCAGCCTCCCCTCCTGACGATTTTTCTTTTTGGGAAACCCTGCATACCATGAGGGAGCACTTCCACTGGGAGAGCCAAGACTACTCAGAATCTAAGAAAAGGCTTAGAGATTTTCTTTTACTACCTCAGCACAGGCCTCTTGCTATCCCTCCTGTTTTAGACATTGTAGATGATGTATTTTCAGAGTCCAGCCTGTCCCCTGACTCTTTACCCCCTGCACCTGTTAAGCCAGACAGATACTACAGGGTTCCAGATTCAAATAAATTTATTTATAAAAACCCTGCTGCTGACCCAGAAACTATTTCTCAGGGCCCCAAAGGGGTCAAGGCTTCCACTGCAAAAAACCCTGTCCCCTCTGATAGGGATTCAAGGGCACTGGACAGATGGGGGAAAAAGGTTTACACCTCTGCTACCTTGGCTGTGAGGGCTTTAAATTGTCAATTTCATATGCTTAAATATCAGCAATACTCATTGTCACTGCTTAAACAGAAAATGTCAACAAATTCTGAATGTGCAGAAAACAAAGAAATGCAGGATTTATTGCATGCAACTGAACAAGTGGGAAAACATACTTTGCAATGTGGTTTTGTTTCTCTGGAGGCCTCTTGCAGGGCCGCTGTTATGGGTTCTGTCATTAGGCGACATGCTTAGTTAAAAGAACATAATCTGCCTGATCATGTTAAAGCAAAATTATTAGATGCTCCATTACAGCATGATACTTTGTTTGGTGTTAAAGCAGAAGAAGTATTGAAGAAAATGGAAGACAAAGCGGAATCTATGCAGACAGTTAAGGATTTCTTACAGGTGCAGCCACCCAGATTTAGCAGGAACTGGCCTACAAAGAATTGGTCCTTTCCAGTGTCAGACAGGCCACAAAGTGGCAGATACAGATGCCCCAGAGGCAGATCCCAGCCCCAAGGCTCATACAGGCCTAAACAATGGGGTGATTCTACCTCCAAAAGCAGAGAAGACAAATCACAGCCATACAGGAAACAGTCCCAATGACTTTCCTCTGCCAGAACCAAGCACTTATCTTTTGGCAGCCCCTTAAGGGGAAAACTAGCACTTTTTTCACAAAATTGGCACGATTACCCAGGACAAATGGGTCTTGAACATAGTGTCTCAGGGCTACAGGTTCCACTTTTACACCCTGCCAAGGGCAAAAGGTATGCCAGACCTGCCACACAATCAATGGGCAGAGGCACAAAAGCAAGTTTCATCCCTCATGGACATGAGGGCCATTCAGCGAGTACCACAACAAGAGCAGGGACAAGGATTTTACTCGAGACTTTTCTTGGTGCCCAGGAAAGGACAAAGCCTGGAGACCAATACCGGACCTGTCTATTCTAAATACATTTCTGGACGTTCCAAAATTCAAAATGTTGACTCTGCAGCAGCTACTGCCCATGCTGGGCAAGAAGGCTTGGCTCGTAACTTTGGACCTAAAAGAGGCATACCTGCATGTCCCAATCAGACAATCTTGCAGAAGATACCTCAGATTCATAGCTGGTTCAATGCACTACCAATTTTCTGCACTGCCCTTTGGTTTATCTACTGCGCCCAGGGTCTTCACAAAGTGCCTGGCACCAGTAATTGCATTTTGCAGACAAAGAGGAATTCATATATATCCTTACTTGGACGACTGCCTTATTCAAGCAGAGAACAAAGACATTCTACTAAAGCATCTGGCGTTTGTAAAAAGATTACTAATTTGCCTAGGGTACACAGTAAACGAAAAGAAATCAAAACTAGTACCCTCTCAAGAGATAATATTCCTGGGTGCAAGCTTAAATACAACTGCCCAGATGGCTTATCTCACGCCAGACAAACAAAGGCAACTGACTTCTACTTCAAAATCTTGGCAACAAAGACCCAGTTATCTGCAAGAAAAATTCTGCAGGCTTTGGGCTTCATGGCATCCAGCATTCTGCTAATTCCATATGCCAGACTGCATATGAGGAAACTACAATGGTATCTAAAAAGTGTTTGGACTCAACATTGCCACAGCCTGGAAACATTAATTACCCTCATTCCATGCCTGCAACAGGAGTTTCGATGGTGGGCACAGGCCTGTCACCACAACAAGGGACAGCCATTCACTTTACCCACAGCCAGACAGACACTAACAACGGATGCATCAGATTATGCCTGGGGGAGCTCACATGGCAGGAAATTGTATTCAGGGCACATGGCCCGCAAGCCAAATGCATCTTCATATCAACCAAAAAGAGATGCTAGCTGTTCAGAATGCCCTGACAGCTTTCAAGGATCTACTTCATCCAGGACAACTACTGATAAAGACGGACAATACTACAGTCATGTGGTACATAAACAAGTAGGGAGGCACAAATTCCTACCCCCTCTGCCATGACTTTGTGGGACACAGCATTGACTTATCAAGTTCACCTGCAAGCACAATTCCTGCCAGGAAAAATAAATACTCTGGCAGACGAACTAAGCAGAAACCTCATGGATCCCCGCGAGTGGAAACTGGATCCACAAGTCTTCAGCATGATAACAAGGAAATGGGGATGCCCAGACATAGATCTATTTGCCTCCCCTCACAACTGCCAACTACAGAGATTCTGCACAAGGATTTATCACAAGCAAGCATGGAAAGTGGATGCCCTATCCTTCAGCTGGAAAAATCTAACAGTATATGCCTTTCCTCCACTGCCTCTCCTCCCCAGGGTACTTCTAAAGGTCAGACAAGAGAAGCCAAAAATGATACTGATTGCCCCAGACTGGCCACGCCAACACTGGTACCCAATCCTAAAGAACTTGTCTCAAGGTTCAGCCTGAACATTGCCTCAAACTTCTCACTTACTGACCCAACAGAACAATCAGATCCTGCACAGCCAACTCAGGACCTTAAATCTGGCAGCTTGGCGAATAATGTAGCCATTCAGAACACTCCTCTCTCCAAAGCTGTAATGGATGTTATTTTGGAGGCCAGCAGGCCCAGTACCAGAAAATCTTATGCAGAAAAATGGAAGAGATTCTGTGCTTGGAACCAGGAACAAGGAATTGACACATTTGTACCAATATTCCTCAGATTTTACAATACTTAACTGAGATGCTGGACAAAGGCCTATCCTTTTCATCAATTAAGATTCATGCCTCTGCCATTTCAGCCCATTACAATACGGAACCCCCTATCTTTTCTCATCCTTTAATAAGGCAGTACCTCAGAGGGGCCAAAAACATAAGACCACCAAGGAGAGCACCAATACCTGCATGGGACCTCAATTATGTCTTGGAAAAACTCACACTGCCTCCTTTTGAGCCAGCCTCAACAGCTGATATAAAATTATTATCCTGGAAAACAGCTCTGCTCCTAGCAATAACCTCTGCAAGACGAGTCTCAGAGTTACAGACACTCATGACTGTGGAACCTTTTATCATTTTCCATCCAGACAGGGTTTCTCTGAAGACGAACCCTACATTTATGCCTAAGGTGGTGTCCAGTGTGGCCCTTAACCAAACCATTCACTTGCCTACCTTTTATCCAAACCCACAGAACAAGGGTGAGAGACTTCTGCATTGTTTGGACATACACAGACAGCTACGCTTCTACTTGGACAGAACTAAAGCTTTCAGAAAGACTGAGCAACGTTTAGTGGCATATGCTGCAGGATCACAAGGAAAGCCTATCTGAAAACAGACTATTTCAAAATGGATAGGCCATTGCATTCGTTTCTGCTACTCACAGCATGGCAAATCAGTGCCTAAGGGCATTAGGCCACATTCAACCAGAGCAGCAGCCACTTCAGCAGCCTTCCTCAGAGGAGTACCAACCAAAGACATCTTAGAGGCTGCAACTTGGAGTTCAGTGCACACTTTTACAAAGCACTACCACTTACCTCTCTACTGTAAATCCAGAGCAGGCTTTGCCACTGCAGTTCTGCAGGGCCTCATAGCCTCTGCTAATCCTATTTAGCCGAGCCACCCATCCTCAGCTTTGGGATTCAACCCAAGAGTAATGACTGCAACAGTGAAACACGATGAACATAGTACAGTTGTGTACCTACCATAAATGTAGATGTTCGAGTGTATTCACTGTTACAGTCCAGGTTACCCTCCCTCCATCCCCCTTTCTTTGGCTGGGGTTTATCTGTACTTCTCTATTCTATACAACCTATGTGGTGTATTTGCTTGTAGATGAAGGACTTGTTTACTTTAGTGCATGCATGTTTATTGGCATAATTTATTTAGCCTACTCTTTTGGGGGCACCTGACATCTGGGGCAAGAAAAACTGAAGAAAATGGCGTCGGCTGCATCTTTTATACCCCTGGCGCACTGACGTCAGGGAAGAGGCGACAGCAACCAATGCCGGACCAAGACTTTGTAATTCAGGCCGACTGCGGGTAGCCTGCCAGCAGGATAACCCAAGAGTAATGACTGCAACAGTGAATGCACTCGAACATCTACATTTATGGTAGGTACACAGCTGTACTATTTTCCAGTCCACATTTCCAAGACGTGCAAAAAGGCCCTATTCTAGTAAACCCATCCACCCAGTCATCTAGAAGGTAAGCCCTTTGTGGACCCCCTTCTCCAACTCCCCCACTGGGGTTGATGTGGAATGACTTGTAGAACTGGGTTTATGGTCCTCTCTTAAATCATTGTCCTGGACATGAGATCAGTCTTGCTGAGCTTATAACAGTTACATTTGGATCATCAAACAGATAAGTCTATAGAGTGGTATATCAACAAACAGGGACATTTGTATTTATTTTATCTTGTTTTACATTTGTTTATTGGGATAGTTCACTGATAATGACTTACCATTCGAAAATTCTGCCCAGATAAAATAATTCACAAAGAATAAAAAGTAAAATATATTGAGTTAGTAAGCTGTATGTAATAAAAACAAACAGAAAAGAGCAGAAAACAAAGTAACAATATGTAACAAAACCTGTACAGTACAAATTAGTTAGATTGAGTTAGTAAGCTGTGTGTAATAAAAACAAACAGAAAAGAGCAGAAAACAAAGTAACAATATGTAACAAAACCTGTACAGTACAAATTAGTTAGATTGAGTTAGTAAGCTGTATGTAATAAAAACAAACAGAAAAGAGCAGAAAACAAAGTAACAATATGTAACAAAACCTGCACAGTACAAATTAGTAGATGTAGCAACATTTGTGAAAGATGCAGATGTTACAGTTTTGTATGCTAGCTAATATTTTAGGTTTACATTGGGGTGAAAGTGCTGTGGGGTAATCGTAGTCAGAGCAGG
Organism: Protopterus annectens; assembly: GCF_019279795.1. NCBI lineage: Eukaryota > Metazoa > Chordata > Ceratodontiformes > Protopteridae > Protopterus > Protopterus annectens. The sequence continues at coordinate 87,890,352 of NC_056732.1, read as the reverse complement.
GGAAGTTGGGGGAGGTGCTAGTAGTTGAGAGAGAGTAAGGCTAGAGGTTGAGAGGCCCTTATGTGTTGCAGTCTGCTGTGCAGCATGTACAACTTGATTTGGTGTGGAAGAATTTTGGGAAAGAACAGATGGACATGGCTACTAAAAAAAGTAATAAGTAAGTGTGCATTGTTCTGCTCTTTGACTGACTATCCAATTTGATTTAATGTTTCCTTTTTTTTATGAAAAAAAAAGCGTACATGTTAGTTACCACAAAGAAAAGAGTCTGTCTGTCATAATACCTCCTAAAACTGATGACTTTTGGAGAAAGGATGAAGAACAAACCTCTCAGTTATCCAGATATTCATAGAATGTCCATATTTTTGCCTCATTTTTGGTCTCTTCCTCATAAAAGTTGTGGTTTTCTGGCAAATCACTGAAAATTTAAATCACTAAATAACATACATTTGCGTTTCTGACTTTTTGACCTTCAACAAATGATTGCTACCACAAATCCTGCTATTCTAGAAACTTTCTAAATTTACAAGAACAATATTTAAAATCTGTCCCTATTTTTGGGCCTTTGTTCCCCACATTACGTTAGGCTTTGTCCAAGTTTATTTCTCTAAGAGATTGAGAGGTGTGGTGGTAAATTGCACTTAATAAATAATGACCATGATTAGAGTTATAGACTTCTTTTGCTTTAGAAAATATATATTAATTCAATATTTCTTATTCTGTCACTATCACAAGTTAATAATGCTAATATTTTAAAAGTGTCCGTAATTATTTCTGGATTTCTCCCTGACTTGTTGAGAGTTATGGATGATGTAGTCATAGTAAAACCTGATTGCAACAGTGTTTTATGGTAATTGGAGAGTGAGAGACAGGGATATTATGGGATATTGGTAGAGTGGGGGTGGGAGGGATTGTGTTGGAGGGTGTGTGGGGTGTGTGTGTCGGGGTCCGGTCCTTTATCTTGCCCTGGATCCCATTAGACAATGATCATACTTTGGTGAGAGAGGTTGTTTGGGAGAAGCATCAGAGGCTGTAATGTGTGTGCCTAATAAATCATTTGGCAGTTAGTGGTGGGAATAAGTTAGGTTGGAGAAGCTAAAGATGATAAAGTCTAGGTAGCAGACCTGCTCTAGGATGCATGGGGTGCCAGTTGGCTTTTTTTAAGGGTGAAGCAGTGGTGCTTGTGAGAGGGTGAGATAGTGATGAAGTAGCAGATTTTGTTTTTGATAGTTTTTATTGTGGAGTATTTATTTTTAGAGGCTGTGGCTATTATGGGTAGTCAATATTCGAGCAGAGCCAGAAGGACTCCTTTGCCTATAAATGCCATAGCTGGTTTGATCCAAGGCACTTTAATGAATAGTTTATATGATTTTTTAACTATTGCTTCACCCAGAATTCCAACCATATTCGGTATACCCAAAGTTCATAAAAATGTTGTTGACCCCCTGTTTAGGCCCATTGTCACAGTACAAAGGTCTAGGACATACCCTCTGGTGACATATATTGACAGGCGATTGAAACCTATTTTTTCTTCTTGCCCACACATCTTGAAAGACACTTGGGACTTTTTAGGGTACTTAACAAGTGATTTATGGTCTAGCAATCTTATTTTGCTTACACTAGATGTAATTTATTTATTTAGTTGCATTCCTAAGAATGAAGGTTTGGAATTATTTTGTGACATCTTGAACAACTGTAACTTTCTTGCTAATTCTGAAGTAAATTTTATTACTGATTTAATGGAATTAGTTTTAGAAAACAACTTTATCTATTTTGAAGGAGAATTGTAAAAAACAAACTAAAGGAGTGGCCATGAGGGTGGCTTGTGCCCCCATTTATGCAGACCTTGTTAGGAAAGGGTGGGAATCTAAATATGTTTTTGTCAATAAGCTTTTTCATCATATTAAGTTATACTTACATTTTTTAGATGATATTTGTATACTATGGGATGGACCAGTTAAGATGATTAATGTTTTTACGGAGTTTTTATCTGGTTCCACATCATTTTTAAGATTTACATACCAGTATAGTTTTGGTAGTATTAACTATTTAGACACTACTGTTTCCATTGGTGAAAAGGGTTTTGAGTCAAGAATCTACAGGAAACCCACCTTTAGTAACACTTGTCTACATTTTTCCTGCAAGAAAAGTATTGTCAAAGGTCAATTAATTAGAGTGGTAAGATTGTCCTTCAACAAGGGAGTGCTCTTTCACAAAATGGAAACGTTTTGTGACATGTTTTATATCAAGTTCCCCAGAACTATGGTTGGCAATATAGAAGCTGAAGTTTTCAAAGAATGGGGTTTTCTTTGCAAGCCCCTTTTGGGGATTGGCCCTAATGGTATGGGAGTTAAGATGTTAAATAATGTTGGCTTTAGCAAATCTCTGGTTTTGAATTATTCAGATAAAGTAAGGGATGTCAAGGACATTGTGAGGAGGAATTGGAATGTACTTGGTACCAGTTCTCACCTGTTCTCTTTTGTGGGTGGTGAACTGCGATTTATTTATAAAACTGGTAAAAATATAAAGGGCTATCCAGAAAAAAGAAGGTTGGAACTGGCAACTATCTTAACATTAAAAGTACAAGTAAATGTGGTAGGTGTGGCTACTGTAAAGACATCTTAATAGGAAACAAAACATCTGGTGGTGTTAATAATGAGATTTCCATCACATTATGGAATGGGAATTGTTCAACGCAGCGGGTAGTCTGTATAGCAGAGTGCCCATTATGTGCAGCATTCTATAGTGGTAAAACATAGAGAAAGTTGAGTAAGCAAGTTTATGAGCTCAATTATGACATTAAGCACCAAAACATTAATAACGCCTTATACAAGCACACCTCAAAATGTATGAGTTGCATTGATTTTGAACTTGGTATCATAGACATGTTAGTTGTCGACTTTAAGGGTTAGTTGAGAGACAGCTCTCAAATATAACAAGTTGCCTGGGCAGTTAAAGTTAAATGTGACTACACATTCAGGTATCAATGAAAATATATCTGTAGCACCTGTTTTGAAGTTGAGGGCAGCTAAACTGTAACCTTGGTAGTTACAATATTTTAACATCTTTTTAACATATTTTGTAACTTATTTTTAAATGTATACATACATATATATATATATATATATATATATATATATATACTTAATACATATATTTTAATTGTGTTTTACTTCATTGGTTATCAAATTGTAGGTAGATTTTTAAAGTAGTAGATTATTTAAATGTTTGCCTTAAATGTAGTAGTTGTAATATGTTTTAAAGTGACTTGCTTTGCAAGCCTAGATCAATTATTCAGTTGTAGCTAACTGATTGCTGTGTTTATATAAGATCGTTGTTTTGTGACAATGTCTTGTGCATTCCGTTAATGTTTGTTATGGATTACCATTATTTTGGGGCTGTGTGTGTTTTGTTGTGCACACTTTCAGTTTTTTATTTGGAGTAAATGATGTCTGAGATGTTCTTTCTTGCAGTGGTTCTCATCTTGGAGGAGGTAAATTGCCTAGAAGGGCTGAGCAGCCTACTTTTGTCCACTCACGAGTGGTCACTTAGTGCAGAGGTGTCTCACTTAATTTTTCATCAGTGGAGTCAGCCATTGTGCAGTCTGCTTGCATAAAGAAAAATTGACACCATTTCTTGATTCCTGCTAAGTGGAAATCTCCCCGAGATACAATGAGTCAGTGACCAACAATTCTTCTTTATTTCTTCTGCATGCACACCTCCCCCCCATTCAGAGACTGTTAATCAAAGCCAGAACACTATGGCACTCTTGATCTTGACAACTTCTTTCTGACTAAGACAACCATGTTTTTTTCTGCTTAAAGACCATACTGCTCTTCTGTGTCAGCATCTTCCAGCATCCAGATATTAGTGGTTATCCACTGTGGAAGAGTCATCTCATCTTCTTACCCTCAGCTTTACTTCATGATTTCTCCAGTTCCCACCACAGCCAAGTTACTCTGTTTTTCTTACAGGTAACTTTCTATTCTTAAGCTTTTTGGAAAGCATGTACACAAAGTACATAACTGAGAAATGGAAATGTTTTTCAGCATGGGCCTTCCAGTAGCATCAGTACTCCTTCTGCAGTCCTATAGTATTACTTTGGGAATATTTCTCTTAATTATCTCATTTTGAATTATGTTGCTATGCCACCATATTTGTGACCAAGGAGCAATTATTTTGGTAAGAGAGCTTTTCTTTAACCCACAATGAAATTCCTTGTTCTGCAGTGGATTATCTGATTCATGAGTGGAAACAAATTTTCCACCCCCCTCCATTAATTATTTCACAGTGGGCTGTAACTTTGGCAAAATGCACTGGAATTACAGGCTTTGTCATATTTCTTCTGTACCTGTTTTTTTCTCTCTGATGATTTTGTACTAATACCATTTTTCTTCACAAGCAGTGAATCCCTGTCTTTAAGTTCTTCTCTTCTTCAGTATTCTAAATTCTGGCTGTAGTTGTTCCACTTCACTCCATGTAGCTTTGCAGGTAGTAGAGATATTATGTCAGTCGGACAGCTTCTTTTAGGAAACGGTGATCAGCTATTTGAACATGTTGCTAAATGTAATAAAGATAGCGAGGTGAGAAATACACCCTTTCCAAAGTTGTAAAATGGCATAGTGCTAAGAGGTGACCTGATTCTGGCATACAAGGCATCCCCAGACCCATTATTTTTGGGTTTACTGCACATCACCAAGTCAATTGGCATCAGATGGCATCAAAAATGCTCGTTCTAGGGATCTAAACCTCTTCTGCAGTATCAACAGAATGGTTTGGAGGGACAGGTATATCTCACAGAGGATACCACTGCTCTGGATTAGACTCCCCATCGCTATTCATATTCAAGTGCAGCTTAGATGTGTGGATGGGAAACAGAACATTTACCCCAGGATTGCCCCCTGTACTGCTAATGGACAAAGGCAGCTCCTAAATGCTTTAGCCCATGCATGACTCCCTTCAGATTATCTGTTGTGTAATCAAAGTTATTCTCATTGGGGGTGATATATCATTACTGACCATGGGATGCATAAGGCCAAGCCATAACCAAATGGGATAGGTTATTTCAAGCACAAAAAGAGAAATTGCCTAGGCTTAAAAGGGCCCACAAGGGCAGCTAGCCTAGTACTTACATATGACCCTATGGTGAGTTTGGTAAGATAATTCAGAGTGCACTTAAAACTCACCTTACTAGAGATCTTGACATTTATGTAGCCTGTTTTGACAGTACTTCAGTGGACAATGTTTGTAACACTGTTGTTTGGTCTGCCTCATATACCTATGGGACGCACTACACATTAAGATACAACATTGTATAGCAGCTCTTCCTTTGGGACCTTAGCTGTCAGAGGGATATTCCCATAATTACCTCACACTGGGATTCTGTTTGGGTTAGTCCTTCAGCCAGAGTACTTGTCATCAGAAATAAAAATTATACATAATCACCATAAGTCTGGATCTGTGAAAAGATATAGTGGCTACAGGGTACATTCCCTTCCCACCTGTTCATTACCCAGTTATTTTGGCCTTTCACTTATTGCTGTCATGATGTTCATCGTGTTTCACTGTTGCAGTCATTACACTTGGAGTTATCCTGCTGGCAGGCTACCCACAGTCGGCCTGAATTCCAAAGTCTTGGTCCGGCATCGGTTGCTGTTGCCTCTTCCCTGATGTCAGTGCGCCAGGGGTATAAAAGATGTAGCCGACGCCATTTTTTCAGTCTTTATTGCCGCGTGGTGGCAGAAGCAAAAGCAGTTCGCAAGTGCCGGTCAGCCGACTCCTGAGATTTTCGAAATTGAATTTCAGATCCGAAGTCTTTTATAAAGCTAAGTACCCCGTTGGGGAAACTTTTTTCTTGCTCCAGACTGATGTCAGAAAAAGTTAACAATTGTATTTCTTGTGTGAAGCAAATACCTCATAAGGATTTTCACTCTTACTGTATTCCTTGCCTAGGCCCTGACCACGACGTTGCTAGTTGTCGGTTTTATGCTAGATTTAACCAACGCACCCTATTAAGCGTCGGTATGATTTTGCTTTTCATTACTTTGGCTGAAGGTTTAACTACATAATGCCGTCGGAACAGCCGACGACCGGAGTTCATAAAAAGCGCAAGGAAAAAGAAAAGGACAGGCATCCGAGGTCCAAAACTGACAATGAAGCCTCTTCTAGGCCAGTCGCCGGTTCACCGGTTCTCAGTGAGGCGCTTTCGCAGCCCCTGACACCCGCTACCTCAGAGCCACAGGCCGCCTCCGACTCCCACGTGGCGACAGCTAGGCCTCTGGATACTCAAGGTATTGGGCCTTCGGAAACTAATCCCTCAGATGGGTCCAGAGCCGCTTAGCAGGCATTGGCTTCTGAGGGTGTTTTCAGACCTACACAGCTTTATATCAAGCCAACTTCAGCATCAGAGACAAAGACTAAAACAGTTTTAAAGACAAAGAAACAAGTACAGCACTCTCCAGGACAGACTTCCATGCCTAAGAAACAGATGCTCAAAATGGCCGAAGACCTAATTACTTTGATCAGGGGTTCCCATCCCCCTTCTGATAAGAGGCCTAGGCAAGACACTGAATATGATTCCTCTGATGAGGTTTCCATTTCCTCTGACTCCTCTTCAGAACAGGGATACTCTATTCCTCCCTATGAGGATTCTGATGCTGAAGAATCTATTCCTTCAGCTTCTCCTACTGAGGATTACTCATTTGGGGAAACCTTGCATACCATGAGGGAGCATTTCCACTGGGAGAGCCAAGATTATTCTGATTCTAAGAAAAGGCTCAGAGACTTTCTTTTACTACCTCAGCACAGACCTCTTGCTATTCCTCCTGTTCTAGACATTGTAGATGATGTATTTTCAGAGTCTGGCCTGTCTCCCGACTCTTTACCTCCTGCACCTGTTAAGCCAGACAGGTACTACAGGGTTCCAAATACTCATAAATTTCTATATAAAAACCCTGCAGCTGACCCAGAAACTATTTCACAGGGTCCCAAATGGGTCAAGGCTGCTACTGCGAAAAACCCTGTCCCCTCAGATAGAGATTCTAGGGCACTGGACAGATGGGGGGAAAAAATTTACACTTCTGCTACCTTGGCTGTAAGGGCTTTAAATTGTCAATTTCATATGCTTAAATATCAGCAATATTTAATATCTCTGTTAAAACAGAAAATGTTGACAAATTCTGAATGTGCTGAGAACAAGGAATTGCAGGATTTATTGTATGCAGCTGAACAAGTGGGAAAACATACTTTGCAATGTGGTTATGATTCACTGGAGGCCTCTTGTAGGGCCGCTGTAACAGGCTCTGTCATTAAAAGGCATGCTTGGTTAAAGGAACAGACTCTGCCTGATCATGCTAAAGCAAAATTATTGGATGCTCCATTACAGCATGATACTTGGTTTGATGTTAATGCAGAAGAGGTGTTAAAGAAAATGGAGGATAAAGCCAAATCTATCCATACAGTGAAGGATTTCATACAGGTGCAGCCACCCAGATTTAGCAGGAACTGGCCTTCTAAAAATTGGTACTTTCCCGTGTCAGACAGACCACAAACAGGCAGATACAGACGCCCTAGAGGCAGACAACAGCCCCATGGCTCATACAGGCCCAAACAGTGCGGTGCTTCTACCTCCAAAAGCGGAGAAGACAAAACACAGCCGTATAGGAAACAGTCCCAATGACTTCCCTCTGCCAATACCAATCATTTATGTTTTGGCAGCACCCTTGGGGGGAAAGCTAGCACTTTTTTCACAAAATTGGCACATGATTACCCAGGACAAATGGGTCTTAAATATAGTCTCTCAGGGCTACAGGTTCCACTTTCACACCCTTCCAAAGGCAAAAGGTATGCCAGACCTGCCACACAATCAATGGGCAGAGGCACACAACCAAGTTTCATCTCTCATGGACATGAGGGCTATTCAGCCAGTACCATGACAAGAGCAGGGATAAGGATTTTACTCAAGACTTTTCTTAGTACCAAGAAAGGACAAAGCATGGAGACCGATTCTGGACCTGTCTATTCTAAATACTTTTCTGGACGTTCCGAAATTCAAAATGTTGACTCTGCAGCAGCTTCTGCCCATGCTGAGCAGAAAGGCTTGGCTTGTAACTTTGGACCTCAAAGAGGCATACCTGCATGTCCCAATTAGACAATCTTGCAGAAGATACCTCAGATTCATAGCTGGCTCAGTGCACTACCAATTCTCTGCACTGCCCTTTGGCTTATCTACTCTGCCCAGGGTCTTCACAAAGTGCCTGGCACCAGTAATTGCATTTTGCAGACAAAGAGGAATTCAAATATATCCCTACTTGGACGACTGCCTTATTCAAGCAGAGGCCAAAGACATTCTACTAAAGCATCTGGCGTTTGTAAAAAGATTACTAATTTGCCTAGTGTACACAGTAAACGAAAATAAATCACAACTAGTACCCTCTCAAGAGATAATATTCCTGGGTGCAAGCTTAAATACAACTGCCCAGATGGCTTATCTCATGCCAGACAAACAAAGGCAACTGACTTCTTACTTCGAAAACATGGCAACAAAGACCCAGCTATCTGCAAGAAAAATTCTGCAGGCTCTGGGCTACATGGCCTCCTGCATTCTTCTAATTCCATGTGCAAGACTGCATATGAGGAAACTACAATGGCACCTAAAAAGTGTTTGGACTCAACATTGCCACAGCCTGGAATCATTAATTTCACTCATTCCCTGCCTGCAACAGGAGTTTCGATGGTGGGCACAGGCCTGTCACCACAACAAGGACAGCCATTCACTTTACCCACAGCCAGGCAAACACTAACAACAGATGCATCAGATTATGCCTGGGGGGCCCACATGGCAGGAAAATGTATTCAGGGCACATGGCCCCCAAACCAAAGGCATCTACACATCAATCAAAAAGAGATGCTAGCTGTACAAAATGCCCTAGCCTTCAAGGACCTACTTCATACAGGACAGCTGCTGATAAAGACGGACAACACCACAGTCATGTGGTACATAAACAAGCAGGGGGGCACACATTCCTACCCCCTCTGCAGACAAGCCATGATTTTGTGGAACACAGCATTGACTTACCAAGTACACCTGCAAGCACAATTCCTGCCAGGAAAAACAAATGCTCTGGCTGACGAACTAAGCAGAAACTTCATGGACCCTCACGAGTGGAAACTAGATCCACAAATCTTCAGCATGATAACAAGAAAATGGGGACGCCCAGACATAGATCTTTTTGCCTCCCCTCACAACTGGCAACTTCAGAGATTCTGCACAAGGACTTATCACAAACAAGCATGGAAAGTGGATGCTCTGTCATTCAGCTGGAACAACCTTACAGTGTATGACTTTCCTCCACTGCCTTTCCTCCCCAAGGTACTCCTAAAGGTCAGACAAGAGAAGCCACAAATTATTCTGATTGCCCCGGATTAGCCACGCCAACACTGGTACCCAATCCTAAGGAGCTTGTCCCAAGGCCCAGCTAAATCTAGCTGCATGGCGGATACTGTAACCATTCAGAATACACCTCTCTCTAAAGCAGTTATGGATGTCATTTTGGAGGCCAGGAGGCCCAACACCAGAAAATCTTATGCAGAAAAATGGAAGAGATTCTGTGCTTGGCACCAGGCACAAGGAATTGACACGCTTGTTCCAAATATTCCTCAGATTTTACAATATCTAACTGAGATGCTGGACAAAGGCCTATCCTTCTCATCAATTAAGATCCATGCCTCTGCCATTTCAGTTCATTACAATACAGACCCGCCTATTTTTTCATATCCATTGCTTAGGCAGTTCCTCAGGGGGGCCAAAAACATAAGACCTCCAAGGAGACCACCAATACCTGCATGAGACCTCAATTTTGTCTTGGAAAAACTCACACTGCCTCCTTTTGAGCCAGCCAATACAGCTGAGATAAAATTCTTATCATGGAAAACAGCTCTGCTCCTAGCAATAACTTCAGCAAGAAGAGTCTCAGAGTTACAGGCATTAATGGCTGTGGAACCTTTTATTAAATTCCATCCGGACAGGGTTTCTCTAAGGATAAACCCAACATTTATGCCTAAGGTAGTGTCCAGTGTGGCTCTTAACCAAACCATTAATTTGCCTACTTTTTACCCAAACCCGCAGAATAAAGGGGAGAGACTTCTGCATTCTTTGGACATACACAGACAGCAACGCTTCTACTTGGACAAAACTAAAGCTTTCAGAAAGACTGAACAACTTTTAGTGGCATATGCTGCAGGATCACAAGGAAAGGCTATCTCAAAGCAGACTATTTCAAAATGGATAGGACACTGCATTCGTTTCTGCTATTCACAACATGGTAAATTAGTGCCTAAGGGCATTAGACCACATTCTACCAGGGCAGCAGCCACCTCAGCAGCCTTCCTCAGAGGAGTACAACCAAGGATATTTTGGAGGCTGCACCTTGGACTTCAGTGCACACTTTTACTAAGCACTACCCCACTTGCCTCTTTACTCTAAATCCAGAGCAGGCTTTGCCACTGCAGTCTTGCAGGGCCTTATAGCCACTCCTAATTCTATTTAGACCCAGCCGCCCAACCTCAGCTTTGGGATTCAATCCAAGTGTAATGACTGCAACAGTGAAACACGATGAACATAGTACAGTTGTGTACCTACCAAAAATGTAGATGTTCAAGTGTATTCACTGTTGCAGTCCAGGTTACCCACCCACCATCCCCCTTTCTTTGCTGGGACTTATCTGTACTTCTCTATCCTATACAACCTATGTGGTGTATTTGCTTGTAGATGAAGGTATTGTTTATTTTAGTGCATGCTTTTATTAGCAATGTTTTTTAGCCTACCCTTTTGGGGGCACCTGACATCTGGGGCAAGAAAAACTGAAGAAAATGGCGTCGGCTGCATCTTTTATACCCCTGGCGCACTGACGTCAGGGAAGAGGCGACAGCAACCGACGCCGGACCAAGACTTTGGAATTCAGGCCGACTGCAGGTAGCCTGCCAGCAGGATAACCCAAGTGTAATGACTGCAACAGTGAATACACTCGAACATCTACATTTAAGGTAGGTACACAACTGTACTTTCTTGCTACTGTAAGTTAGAGCAGTGGATTAAGGCTGTAAGCTGTTCACAAGCTGCTTCCTGTGGTACAAGGTTTGATTCCTTCAGCATTCATTTGCCTTCTGACGAGACATTAAGCAAGTCACTTAACCCGATAGGTTTTTGAAGCAATTGGGAATTTGGGCTTGGCTCCTCAGTGGTCTCCTGGAATGCATGCCTAGTAACAGGGAACCTATAGTATTTGTTTTCTGCATAGCAATGTGAGAAATAACTGGTTGGGGGGTTGTGGAGGGTTGGACTGAAGCAGGCTTTTAGGGATGGACCTAGCAGTCTGGGAAAATTTGATTGGTTGAGCAGAACTTGGAGGTAGTACCTAAGTCCTGTCAGTCTTTCAGTCAGTGCATCTTCTGATAGATCCTTCTTTGTTCTAAGCATATATAAAATAGTAAAGATCTAAAACAAAGTGTACCAAAAACTGTCGTAAAATAATATAAATTGTTAAAAGGGATGCCAGTAGACAAAATGTATCAGAAGTAGAACTCTATTAAGTGCCTTTATTTGTTTTAAACATTAACTCATACTTCTTCAGAATAAAAATCCTCGTGTCCTGTGATCAATTACATAAAATCAAAATGTTCTCAGTAAGTGCCACATAACTGTATATAAATATACATAAAATCCACATTCATATATTTCTAAGTGCTATCTAATGGGGAGTCACCACTGATCCCGGGAACTATCGACCTATTAGCCTGACAAGCCTGGTCTGTAAGGCCATGGAACGTATCATCATGGAACTCATAAACAAAGACATTGGTAACCTCCAAACTCTGGATCCCACCCAGTTTGTGTTTGTGAAAGGCAGATCATGCCTCCTGAACCTGATCGACTTCTTTGAGGCAGTCAGCAAAGCCGTGGATGAGGGTAAGGTGGTCCACACAGCCTATCTTGACCTCGCCAAGGCTTTCGACACCATCCCCCATTCTGGAATTATAGCTAAACTCACTAAACTAGGTATAAATCCCTACGTCACAAGATGGGTTGCCAACTGGCTCACTGACAGAACCCACACTGTAAAAGTTGCAGACTCCAAATCTGACCTTAAAGCAGTGAAAAGCGGAGTACCACAGGGTTCTGTCCTGGGACCTCTCCTGTTTGGTATCTACTTCTCTGAAGTACAGGCAAACACAGAAGGCCTCTGGCTAACGAAGTTCGCAGATGACTGCAAACTAGGAGCCATAGTCAAGTCCCCAAATAATGTGGACATCCTACAGAAGGGCCTCACTGAGACAGATGCTTGGTGTCAGAGCCATGGCCTCAAGCTCAATGCCAAAAAGTGCAGTGTCATCCCCTTTGGTAAAAACTCTGTACCCATGAACTACCACATAGGCAGCAATCTACTTAACATCAAATGCGTGATAAGAGACCTTGGGACCCAGGTGGACAGTAGTCTCTCCTTTGATAGTCATATTGCCACAGTAGTCAGGAAGTCCTTCTACGTGGCACACCTCATCATAAAAGGGTTCTCATCCAGGAAAAAAGAGATCATTGTTCCCCTCTACTCGACACTCATTAGACCCATTATAGAGTACAACGCCCTTTTTGGAATGTACCTCACAAGACATCTGCAGCAGCTGGAAAGACCACAGAAGTACCTCACAAAGAGGATTATTGGCCTCAAACAAATGCCCTACACTGACCGCCTCAAAAAACTCCAGCTTTACTCCGTAGCATATCGCCTACTCCGAGGTGATCTCTGCCTAACATATAAAGCTATGTCAAACCCAGAGCTGTTGGACTTGCTACACCTAAAGAAATCCCAGTCCCTCCAACCTACACGCTCTAGGGACCTAAACCTTGTCACCACAATAAACAGGACATGCTGGAGGGATAGATTCCTGTCCCAGAGACTTCCTATACTCTGGAACAAGCTACGCATCTGTGTCAAGCAAAGTTCTTCATTAGCACTCTTCAAAAAAAATCTTGATGAGTGGATGGGAAATAGGAAATACACCCCGGGGATCACTTCTGTGTCTCTGCTCGACAGTGGCACAGGAAAATAACTTTCTTGGGTGGCGTAAGCCATGGGACCTTGCTGGCTAGACTTACGTAGGCCCTTGGGCCGATAGCCTAGTACTTACCTATGAACCTATGAACAAATAAATAAATAAATAAATAGTTCATTGCTACACTACACGGATGAAGTGTGTCACAACCTGTGTACAAAGGATAAAAATATATATAAATAAATCCTTTTCTTCTTCTTGTCCACATGGAAAAGATATTTAAAATTAAATCCTACTCGCTATCATCACTAATAAGCTATTAAGAGAAATCTTATCATTTAAACCTGGGGTTAGGGAACATTCAAGTTAATTTGCCAAATAATTCTTAGTTTTGATTTTGCATACCAGCAGCACCCTCTATTCAACCATGGAACTTTTTCTAAGACATAAAACAAAAGCTTTTAAATCCTTACATATATTAGATGATGAAATAAGCCTTTGTTCACATCCCCTTTTATGGCATAAATATTTTCATATATTCTGGACCTGAAATGGCATTCTGTCTGGCATTCTTCCCTATGTAAAATCTATTAAAAGGAAGTCATAAAGCTTCATGAGGGACACAAGAATTTTTATTCTGGTAGAGTTCATGTTAATGTTTAAGATGAACAAAAGCACTTAATTAAAGTGTTCTACAGTAAACTGTCAGTTAAATGGAACTCAAGCAACCAGAACACTTAAGCAACCTGAAAAAAAAAATCAAAGAAATATAGTACCTTATGTTTTTCAGAGTTTTAGAGTTTTAAAAAGGAAAAAGCCACAGTGGTGCAGCGGTAGCGTTGTTGCCTCATAGCAAGAGGTGCTCCCGTTCGATTCTCGGCTGGAGCACCTTCTGTGCATGTCCTCCCCGCAGTTGAGTGGCGTTCGAAAGACATGCGTGAATGGGCGTGCCTTCGTTGAAGGTTGGGCGTCGGGCTGGCACCTTGGCACCATAAAAATCTACTGCCAATCATTAGCAGACCGGAGTTCTGCTGTGGCGACCCCTAACCGGTCAAAGCCGAAAGAAGAACAACAGAGTTTTAAAAAGGAAGATAGGAATAAATTCCCCTCTGTCCCCAACCTATGAATAAGTCAAACCAAACAAATAGTATAGGGTACAGTATTAGTCAGGCCTATTTTTAATAGTAATTCTAAAGCAACCAGAAACTACAGTTATCTGGCATCTACCAATCCCCATGGGTGTAGGTTAACCAAGAGTTTACTGTAATTTTGATGTTTTGTCCACTAGCATCCCTTTTAGTAATATTGTAGCTAAGTTGGATAGCTGATTCAGAGATTGAGAATGTGAATAACTGTCTAGAGTGCAGGAAACAGATCGTTGGCAAAGGTTTTCATTTATAGTGTGTATTCTTTGTAGGTTTAGAGCACAAAGTATAGTTCAACACAAGGATGATGAACTGTCATGTCCCATGGTTCCCTTCTGCCAGGGTGCCAGCCAGGTACTCCTTCAGCTAGTCATTTAAAAAAGTAAAATATTCGGATAAGCACCCATGAGGGAGAAGCACAGAGAGACAGATGACAGTCGGTGAGAATCAGAAGGTCAATGTGGGCCCAGTTCTGCCAAAGTTACTGAAGTATGTTTAGATCCCCAGTTTGTCACTACCTAAGCCTCTGGTGTGACCCTTTTAGGGGCTGCCAAATTGTCGGATAATGGTATGTTCTCATGGATTGAACCCACCATGTATTCAGCTGGTCAAGAGACCGCTTTAAGTGCCTCTACTGTTAGCACCCAAATAATTGTAATCAAAGGGGAGGCATGTTCTCATGCTTTTTTTGCAAGAGAAAGCCAGTGAAGAATGAATCAATAGCTGAAATCTCCCCACAGGCTAAGGTGTCATTGCCAGATACCCCAACAAAACTGAGTGTAGAACCATCCATATTTAAATGGATATCCTTCAGCTTGCCACAGCTCAGACTGAGAGGATTGTCATCCACCCCCACATCCCAGTCTCCTTGCCATGCTTTATTCCAGATGGATCAGGAGTTTATGAATTTCTTGATATCCAGGTAGAATTCCTGCAGACATGTCATCAGTGCCAGGGACCTGCTTCTAGAATTTGATACCCCAAATTCAAAGGTAGATAAACTGGTTTATGCTGGCCAGATGTTTTCCCTCAATTGTTTTGAATCAGACCAGAGAGCAGCTGTTCCTCTGCTTCCCAAGTAGAGGGTATCTAATTTGGGGATAATCTCTTTAGGATGAAGGAAGCCTTCTAAAGGGAGGCTAAAGAGTTCTAACAGTCTCAAATAAGTTGTAGGGATTTCATACATCTGCCTGAACAAAAATTTGTACTCATCCCTCCAGTGTTAGAAGTATTGGAAGATGCATCTATCAGTGCATTATTGGAGTCAGATTCCCTAACCTCTGTTCCGAGAAGGACAGACCAATTTTACAATGTCAAGGACTCCAATAAATACCTTTTTAAGAATTGTCTAGCTGATCTAGTTGTGATATTCCTGGATTCTAGCAAGGAAACTTTTTTTGTCTATATCCAGAAATGCTGTTCCCAGTGACAGAGAGAGAGAGAGAGAGAGAGAGAGAGAGAGAGTAAGTTCCTGAATCCCTTTGGTAAGTCTACACCTTTACTATGTTGCTCCTTTAGGGCCCTTAGCTGTCAGACTCGTATGCAGAAGTACAAGGGATCCCTCCTCACTTAGCTGTTATCTGTAACAGTTAGGATTAAAGATGTAAGGACATAAAAGGGAGATGCTTTAACTTTGCAACCTCAGTGCCCAGGTTACCAAATGCTTCATGAAGTGTGGCTATGGTGTCTTAGCTGCATCATGCAAGGAAGCAGCTACAGTTCTGTTAATAGGAGACATGCCTGGCCGAGGACTCAGCCACTGCCAAAACATATTAAAGTGGAGCTTCTTAATGTACTTCTGGACAAGGAGCTTCTTTTTGGACCACACGTGGGAATGGTGTTCAAAGACTGGAAGAGAAAGGGAAAAAACATCCAGTCTGTTAAACAGTTCTTTCATTCTTAAGAAGTAGAGTACAGTAGGAATTACCTTACCAAAAGTTGGCCTCTTTAGCTAGGCATAAAAAAGGCAATTTCCAAAAGAGTAAGAAAGTTTTACTCTAAGTAGAAATGTCACGTGGCAGAAGGATAAGAGTGGAGGACCTCAGAGCCATGGTATCAAAAGTGAACAACTATGACTTTGTCAAGCCTATCCCTTCCCCCCTCCAAAAAAATCCCATCTAAACCCCACTGTCCTTCCTTCCTTCTGCCTCTCCTTGCCCCCTCTGCCTTAAGGATTAGGGGCCAGCTGACACTGTGCAAAACAGTGAGAGGCAATCACCCAAGAAAGACCATGGACCCTCAAAATTTGAAGTCAGGGCACGATTAGGTCACACTTAGTTAAATGTTCTTTGCTGCCAAAAAAGCAATTAATGCAAAATGAAATTAAAAATATAAATCAGCTGTAATTTAAGTACCAAATATTGTAAATGAGATAAAAGAAATTGTGGTGGTATCTTTAGAAAAGGTAAGGAACAAATTACAGAGAAATCATTCTATGTTGCACAACTTATAAACAAAGATATGGCATTCATCAGACCCATCATTGAGTACAATGCGCCCTTTGGTATGTATCTAACCAGGCATATCAAACAACTGGAATGTCCACAGAGGTTCCTCACTAAAAGAATACAGGGCGTAAGTAATATGTCCTATGCAGGCCACCTAAAGGCCCTATCCCTGTATTCTGTGTCCTACAGGCTTTTGAGGGGAGATCTGTGCCTGGTATACAGGGCATTGTCAGACCCCACCCTGACAGACCTCTTGCATATCCACAAAACAAACAGTAGCAGAATTAGCCATTCTAAAGACTTAAACCTTGCCTGTGATATAAATAGGACCTGCTAGAGAGATAGGTATGTATCCCAGAGACTATCCCATCTATGGAACAGGCTACCCATCCATGTGAAGCAGAGTTCCTCCCTAACCCAATTCAAGTGTAATTTGGACAATTGGATGGGAAACTGGAAATTCATCCCTGGTGTGGCACCTATGTCTCTAATGCAAACCGATAACCTGTAAATGGTTCATCTTCCAGGCCCGTGCTTACACTTATCAAGGTAACAGAACTTCTCAGAGATTTGGGATGCATGGCTAGGCTTAAAAAGGCCCTTGTGGTTGTTAGCCTAGTAAACACCTACGAACCTATGAGAAGTAAATGGAATTTGTGGAAAAAGTACAAGAATAATATTCAGGAGGAGGCCACGTGAGGTTTACGGGAAGGCAGGAACTGAGCAGTTTATGTAATGTTGGAGAAAATCATAATTGTTAAAAAGAAAACATACAGATATTGCATGAAAGTAACAATGAAAATGTTACTACGGTTTGTTTTCCTTTTCTTATAATGTATGTGCACCCATGCCACTATTTAAAAAGTGATAAAGTTTGTTTGTTTGTGGTTAAGATGTTTACCTTACAAATGTAAAATACAGGGTTTGATTCTCACCAAGAGATATTGGCTAGACTAAATTGTCCACAAAGACAGCTAGTCTAGTACTTACCTATGACCTTATGACCCAATCTGCATTTTCCAGATGAGACCAGGCTGCCTGGGTCATGATTAAGGCAATCTTATTTGTTTATAAGCTGATCTGTACCAAGGCAATGTTGTGTCTTTATCAGCTGATCTATTACAATATCCTCTTTGATAATGGGTCAAGAGTACCATCCCACCATACCCTATGAATAGGTATCTTTTCCACAAGGCTTAGCCATTGGAGTTCCCAGAAAGTCAGGCAAACATAGGCAGGTATACTTCTTGTTAATAACAGAAGTGTTAAATCTGCATTGTAATTGAATGGTTTGCAGGGAGGTGCTCGCTGGTGGTAAGGGGTGAACTGGAGGGGTTGGAGGACCTGCATACTTGTGTAGATGTTGTGTTATGTCATGTCATGGTAGGGGTTTGCATAGTCACATAGATGGTCCCAGAATATGGAACTTCTGAATGTTTTGCAGAGTGGCAGTTGATGAGGAGGAACCCAACCAAGGTCATATCAAAGAAGGAAGGTCCTATCTTATAGATCATTTGGTGGTAAGTGTGACACCCCACCTCTGGGCCAGTAATCAAGGAGCCTCAATCCTCACCATTGGCACCAGGGGGGTAACGTTCAGTGAGAGGTTAAATAAGTGCACATATAGCATTTCCAAATGCAGCTCTTTTCATCAAATGCAATTTCCCTTAAGAGCACACAGAGACCATAGTCAGTCCAGGGCTGGTTTCTCCCTCTTTCTCCAGATCCCAGTGAGACTGGTACAGTATAGAGTTGAGTCCTTAGCCAAATGCCCAAGCCAAGTCCTCCAACACTCTCTCTGTCCAACCAGTGTTTCGTGTCCTTGCCCAAGTAACTGACACACACACACACACACACACACACACACACACACACACACACACACACACACACACACACACACACTTGGGGATTTGTTTTACACACACACATCTGGGAAAGGTTGCACAGGTTTACTAGCTGTGCCCCATTCTGCCCAGACTATAAGGTAGACGTTCTTCGTGTTTCACTGTTGAACTCATCACACTTCAGTTATCTGCCTGCAGGTAGCCCTCAGTTGGCCCAAATACCAGAAACTTAGTATTTCTGCATCGGTTGTTGTTGTTCGCGTCAGGTCGTCAGGGGTATAAAAATAGGCAGCCGACGCCATTACATCAGTCTTTCTTGCTGAGGAGCCTGAAGCAGAAGCAGTTCGCATGAGTGTGTCGGCCGCTACCTGAGTTTTCGTTTCCAAATTGAATCATCCTGAAGTCTTCTAAAACTAAGTACCCCATTGGGGATCCTTTTTTCTTGCTCTTACCAATGTCAGAAAAAGTTAAAAATTGTCTCGCCTGTGGAAAGCAAATACCACACCGAGATTTCCATTCTTACTGCATCACCTGTTTAGGCCCAGACCACAATGTCCCCCGCTGACGGTTTTGTGCATTGTTCAATGCCAGAACTATACGTCGTCGGGCCATTATTGTAGCTAAATACTTTCGCTCTCTATCTCCGTATTCCGAAATGACTTTGGTAAGCCATCTGACTACCGATCATCCAAAGAAAACATAAGGATAAAGACAGAGACAGTCCACACAGGTCCAAAACAGCCGACGATGCTTCTGTTAAGCTAGTCACCAGTTTGCCAGTACTCAGTGAGGCGCTTTCGCAGCCCCTGATAACCGCTTCGATGGATTTGCAGGCTGCTACTGAGACCCATTCAGACGTGAGACTCTTCTTTGACTACAGAACCTGCGGATGTCTCTACCTTGGATGGGTCCGGAGCCTCTGAGCAGGTAACAGCTTCTGAGGAAGTTCTTTGCACTACCAATATTCGACACAAACCGACGACTTCTTTCACGCCTTCAGTTCTGTCTAAAACTAGCAAGTTTCTAAGGCCAAGAGTACGAGCTACGCCTAAAAATCTGACAAACCAAACTCATGCACCTGCTTCCTTGCTACAACATCAAATGCTTAAAAATGGCAGAAGACCTGATTATGCTGATTAGGGGAAGCCAGCTTTCACCTGCTAAGAGAAAAAGAGACTTGTCCCCAGCAGCTTTAACAGACCAAGAGTCCGACGACTCTGAAGTTTCTCAGTATGAAGACATGCCTTTATCTGCTTATGAGGATTCAGATGCAGAGGAATCCATTCCCTCTGCTTCTCCTCCAGAGGATTTTTCTTTTGGTGAAACCCTACATACTTTAAGAGAGCATTTCCACTGGGAATGCCAAGACTATCCTCAGTCCAAAAAGAGGCTCAGAGAATTTTTAGATTTGCCACAACATAGACCTTTAGCAATACCCCCAGTTCTAGATGTTGTCTATAATGTCTTTATGGAATTCAGTCTAACTCCTGATACTTTACCCCCTCCTCCTAAGAAACCCGACAGGCACTACAGAGTTCCTGACTCTCACAAATTTCTTTTCAAAAATCCTGCTGCTGACCCAGAGGTCATCTCCCAGGGCCTAAAGGTATAAAAGCAACTACAGATAAGAATCCCACCCCTTTGGATAGGGATGCCAGAGCTTTAGACAGATGGGGTAAAAAAGTATACACCTCTGCAACTCTCGCCATTAGGGCATTGAATTGCCAGTTTCACATGCTGAAGTACCAGCAACATATTATGGAACTTATTAAGCAAAAATTAGCTACCTTTACAGACTGGCAGAAAATAAAGACTTACAAGAGCTTATGCATTCTGTAAGCCAAGCCAGCAAGCATACTTTGCAATGTGGCTTTGACGCCTTAGAAGCATCTTGCAGGACAGCAGTCCCTGGTTCTGTACTGAGAAGGCATGCTTGGCTTAAGGAGCAGACCTTGTCAGACCATGTCAAATCAAAATTACTAGATGCTCCTTTGAACAAGGACAGTCTGGCACCAAACCAGAAGAGGTTCTTAAAAAGATGGAAGAAAAAGTTAAATCCATGCAGACAGCCTCCTAGATTCAGTAGGCATTGCCCATCGAAGCATGGGTCCTTTTCAGCCCCCTCAAGGCAATCCCAAACTAGACCCAGGGGAAACAGACCCCCCCAGACTATAGTCTCAGGGTATGCAGAGATCTAAGCAATGAAGTGCCTCCACTTCAAAAATAGGGAGTGTTAAGCCACCCCCTTACGGAAAGAATTCACAATGACTTCTCAACTCCACTCCTCACCTCTTCCCAACTGCTCGTGCCCCTAGGAGGAAAACTTGCCCATCATGCAAAACTGGACTTCCATCACCAAAGACCAATGGGTCCTCAACATTGTGTCCCAGGGGTACAAATTTTACTTCCACTCACTGCCAACCCCAAAAGGGTTCCCAGACCTTCCTCCAAACCAGTGGGCAGAGGCACAAAACCAAGTTCAATCCCTGCTCTCCATAAGGGCAAATCAACCTGTTCCTGCAGAGAAGATATGTCAAGGGTTCTATTCCAGACTTTTCCTGGTACCCAGAAAAGAGGGCACTTGGTGCCCAGTCCTAGATCTTTCCATTCTAAACACCTTCCTGGTGGTACCAAAATTCAAAATGCTCACCCTTCAGCAGCTTCTTCCTGTGCTGGCCAAAGATGCCTGGTTAGCCACCCTAGACCTAAAAGAAGCCTATCTGCACATCCCTATCAGGGACTCATGCAGGAAATACCTACGCTTCAGGGCAGGATCTATGCATTATCAGTTCTCTGTACTTCCTTTTGGCTTATCCATTGCTCGCAGAGTATTCACAAAATGCCTGGCTCCAGTCATTGCCTACTGCAGACAGAGAAAAATTCAAATTACCCATACTTGGACGACTGCCTGATTCAGGCAGAGAGTCAGGAAATTCTGTTGCAGCACCTGACATTTGTAAAGAACCTTCTAATCTCCCTGGGGTACACTATCAACGAAAATAAATCAAAACTAGTCCCCAGTCAAAAAATTGTATTCCTGGGAGCAAGTTTGGACACAGCATCCCAGATGGCATTCCTTACTCCAGAAAAACAAGCCTATCTGACAGGCTACTTCACTCAAATGGCCACCAGAACCCAGCTATCTGCAAGGAAAATCCTGCAGGCCCTAGGGTTCATGGCCTCTTGCATCTTACTAATTACATATGCCAGACTGCATATGAGGAAAATTCAGTGATACTTAAAAAGTCCTTGGTGCCAACATTCTCAGGACTTGGAAACTGTCATTCCTATCATACCTTGTCTAAGGACAGAGTTTCTTTGGTGGGCAGCAGCATGCAACCACAACAAGGGACTTCCCTTTACTCAACCCCACGCCGCCCAGACCCTAACCACAGATGCGTCAGAATATGCCTGGGGGGCACACCTGGACGACAAGTGCATTCAGAGCCACTGGAGCCCAAGCCAAATTCATCTGCACAATAACCAAAAAGAGATGCTAGCTGTTCAGCACGCTCTAACAGCTTTCAGATCCCTACTCTCACCAGGACCCCTGCTAATAAAAACAGACAACATCACAGATGTTCTTCGTGTTTCACTGTTGCAGTCATCACACTTGGGTTATCTGCCTGCAGGTGGCCCTCAGTTGGCCAGAATACCAGAGACTCAGTATTTCTGCGTCGGATGCTGTCGCGTCTTCCATGATGTCAGGTTGTCAGGGGTATAAAAACAGGCAGCCGACGCCATTACATCAGTCTTTCTTGCCGAGGAGGAGCCAGAAGCAGAAGCGTCACCTGTTTAGGCCCAGACCACAACATCCCTCGCTGTTGGTTTTGTGCCTTGTTTAACACCTGAACCATTCGTCATCGGGCTATCTTTGTTTCTAAATTCTTTCACTCTCAATCACCGTATTTTGAAATGGCTTCAGTAAGCCATCCAACAACCGACATTCCGAAAAAACTTTAAAGATAAAGACAGAGACAGACCGCATAGGTCCAAAACTGCCGAAGATGCTTCCGTTAAGCTCGCCAGTCAGCCGGTACTCAGTGAGGCACCTTTGCAGCCCCTGATGCCCGCTTCCATGGATTTGCAGGCCTCTGCTGAGACCCATTCGGAGTCCGGTATGCCACGAGATGCTTTTTCGACTATGGAACCAGTGGATGTTTCTACCTTAGATGAGTCCGGAGCCTCTGTGCAGGCACTGGCTTCTGAGGGAGTTTTTCATCCTTACGATATTTGAATCAAACCGATGACTTCATTTTTAACTAAAACTACCGAGTTTCTTAGGCCCAGAGTATGCACTATGCCTAGAAAACCGACGACCAAAGTGCTCAGGCACCTATGCCTCAAAAAACAAATGCTTAGAATGGATGAAGACCTTATTACCCTGATTAGGGGAAGACAGCCTTCCCCTGCTAAGAGACCAAGAACCCAGTCCCCTACAGGTTCTATAGATCAGGAGTTCGATGACTCTGTTCTTTCTGATTATGAAGACATGCCCTTATCCGTCTATGAGGATTCAGATGCAGAGGAATCGATTCCCTCTGCCTCCCCTCCAGAGGATTTTTCTTTTAGTGAAACCTTGCATACCTTAAGGGAGCATTTCCACTGGGAATGCCAAGACTATCCTCAGTCAAAAAAGAGACTGCGAGAATTTTTAGAGTTGCCTTAGCACAGGCCCTTAGCTATACCCCCTGTCCTGGATGTTGTGGATGATGTTTTCATGGAATCCAGTCTTACTCCAGACACCTTACCTCCGGCCCCTAGGAAACCAGACAGGTACTACAGAGTACCTGATTCTCACAAGTTTATTTTCAAGAATTCTACTGCTGATCCAGAGATCATTTCCCAAGGACCTAAAGGTATTAAGACTACTACATGCAAAAATCTTACCCCTTCGGACAGGGATTCCAGAAATTTGGACAGATGGGGTAAGAAGGTATATACCTCTGCAACTCTTGCTGTCAGGGCATTGAATTGCCAGTTTCACATGCTGAAATACTAGCATCATATTATGGAACTTATTAAGCAAAAAGTGGTAACCTTTCCAAATTCTGCAGAAAATAAAGAATTACTGGAGTTTTTGCACTCTGCAAACCAGGTTAGTAAGCATACTTTGCAGTGTGGCTTTGATGCCCTAGAAGCATCTTGCAGGGCAGCAGTTACTGGCTCTGTACTGAGTGCTTGGCTGAGAAGACATGCTTGGCTGAAGAAGCAGACCTTCCCAGATCATGTCAAATCTAAATTACTAGGTGCTGCTTTGAATAAGGACTGTTTGTTTGGCACCAAAGCAGAATAAGTTCTTAAAAAGATGGAAGAAAAGGCATCTATGCAAACTGTTAAAGAATTCTTACAAGTGCAACCACCTAGATTCAGTAGGCATTGCCCTTCAAAACACTGGTCCTTTCCAGCCCCCTCCAAGCCTTCCCAAACAAGACCCAGGGGAAACAGACTACCCAGACTACAGTCTCAGGGTATGCAGAGATATAAGCAATGGAGTGCCCCCACCCCTAAAGCACGGAGTGGTAAGCCACTTCCTTATGGAAAAAACTCACAATGACTTCTCAACTCTACTTCCCAGCCCTGCTCAATTGCTTGTGCCCCTAGTCAGAAAACTTGCCCTTCATGCAAAAAACTGGACGTCCATTACTCAGGACCGATGGGTCATCAACATTGTATCCCAGGGGTACAAATTGCATTTTCATTTACTGCCAATCCCAAACGGGTTCCCAGACCTTCCTCCAAACCAGTGGGCAGAGGCTCAAAACCAAGTACTTTCTGTGCTCAGTATCAGAGCTATTCAGCCTGTTCCAGTAGAACAGAGGGTCCAAGGATTCTATTCCAGATATTTCCTGGTACCCAGGAAAGAGGGCTCTTGGTTCCCAATCCTGGATCTTTCCACTCTCAACACCTTCCTGCTGGTACCAAAATTCAAGATGCTTACCCTGCAACAGCTTCTCCCAATGTTAGCCAAGGATGCCTGGTTAGTCACCCTAGACTTAAAGTAAGCCTAACTGCACATCCCCATAAGGGAGTCATGCAGGAAGTATCTACATTTCAGAGCAGGGTCTATGCATTGTCAGTTCTCTGCACTTCCCTTTGGCTTATCTACTGCGCCCAGGGTATTCACAAAATGCCTGGCTCCAGCCATTGCATACTGCAGGCAGAGAAAAATCCACATTTACCCCTACTTGGATGACTGCCTGATTCAGGTGGACAGTCAGGAATTGCTGCTTCAGCACCTGGCATTTGTAAAAAGCCTTCTGTCTTCATTGGGGTACACCATCAATGAAAAGAAGTCACAACTGGTACCCAGTCAAAAGATTGTATTCCTGGGAGAAAGCTTAGACACAACTTCCCAAATTGCATTCCTCACTTCAGAAAAACAGGCCTATCTGACAGATTACTTCAAACAAATGGCCACCAAAGCCCAGCTGTCTGCAAAAAAATACTGCGAGCCCTAGGGTTCATGGCCTCATGTATTCTGCCATTTCCATATGCAAGACTGCATATGAGGAAAATTCAATGGTACTTCAAAAGTCTTTGGTGCCAACATTCTCAGGACCTGGAAACAGTCATTCCTGTCATACCTTGTCTAAGGACAGAGTTCCTTTGGTGGGCAGAAGCATGCAACCACAACAAGGGACTGCCTTTTACTCTACCCCACGCCACCCAGACCCTGACCACAGACGCATCAGACTATGCATGGGGGGCCCACATGGCTGGCAAATGTATTCAGGGCCACTGGAGCCCAAGTCAAATTCTCCTGCACATCAACCAAAAAGCGATGCTAGCTGTACAGAATGCCCTGACAGCTTTCAGACACCTTCTCTTTCCTGGACAACTGCTGATAAAAACAGACAACACCACAGTTATGTGGTACATAAACAAGTAGGGGGGAACCCATTCTTACCCACTCTGCAGGTGAACCATAGGCCTGTGGAACATGGCCTTAGAAAACCAAATCCATCTACAAGCTCAATTCCTGCCAGGCAAACAAAACTCACTGGCAGACGACTTAAGCAAAAATCTCCTAGACGCACACGAGTGGAAATTGGAGGCCTGCACCTTCAACCTTCTGATCTAGAAATGGGGGACCCCAGATGGATCTCTTTGCCTCCCCCGACAACCACCAGTTAAGCAAATTCTGCACCAGGAACCCTCACAGCAGGGTCTGGAAGGTGGATGCACTATCATTTCAATCGGAAAACCTCTCAATCTATGCCTTTCCCTCTCTGTCCCTTCTCTCAAGAGTTTT
Source organism: Protopterus annectens (assembly GCF_019279795.1). NCBI lineage: Eukaryota > Metazoa > Chordata > Ceratodontiformes > Protopteridae > Protopterus > Protopterus annectens. The sequence goes on along the minus strand of NC_056732.1, from coordinate 87,864,614 downwards.
ACTCAAGATAAGAAAGGCCAAGTACAATTCTGATTGCCCCAGACTGGCCACATCAGCACTGGTACCCACTTTAGCTCAGCCTGACAATGGTGCCACCCTGGCACCTACACCAGACCCCAACCCTGCTTTCCCAGCAGGAGGGACAGATGTTGCATCCACAATTGCAAACCCTAAATCTTGCAGCCTAGCTTATTCCTTAGATACTACACCAGCAGCCCTAAGCAAACAGGTGCTGGATGTCATCCTTTAAGCCAGAAGGCCCAGTACTAGGAAATCCTATGCTGAAAAGTGGAAAAGGTATTGTTCTTGGATTCAGTCTAAAGGAAAGGACACAACACTGCCCTCTTTATCTCTAATCCTGGAGTACCTAGCAGATCTGCTCCACAGAGGCCTGTCCTTCTCCTCCATTAAGATCCATGCCTCTGACATCTCGGCTCATTACAGTACTGAGCCACCCCTTTTCTCTCACCCCCTCATCAAACAGTTCCTGAGAGGGGCTAACAACTTAAGGCCACCAAGGAGAGCACCCACCCCTGCTTGGGACCTTAACTTTGTACTGGAAAAGCTCACGCTTCCCTGAACCTGCTGCTTCAGCAGAGTTAAAATTCCTCTCTTGGAAAACAGCATTGCTTCTAGCCATCACTTCAGCTAGACAAGTGTGTGAGTTACAAGCTCTGATGGCTGTGGAACCCTTCATTATTTTCCATGCTGACAGAGTTTCCCTCAGGACTAACCCTTCTTTTATGCCTAAACGTGGTGTCCAGTGTGGCTCTCAACCAATTCATCCATTTGCCTACCTTCTTCCCTAATCCTCAAAATAAAGGGGAGAGGATCCTGCACTCTTTGGACGGGCACAGACAGCTCAGGTTCTACCTTGATAGTACTAAGCATTTCAGAAAATCTGACCAGCTGCTAGTCAGCTTTGCAACAGGGGCAGAGGGCAAGGCCATTTCAAAACAAACCATTTCCAAATGGTTAGCACACTGCATCCATTTCTGCAACAAGTACCATGGAAAACCAACCCCTCAGAGGGTCAGAACACATTCCACTTAGACTACATCTACCTCTACAGCATTTCTCAGGGGAGTCCTTACCAGGGACATACTGGAAGCTGCTACCTGGAGTTCTGTACACACCTTCACCAAGCATTACTACCTGCCTATCTTTTCCAAATCCAAGGCAGGATTTGCTACAGCAGTCTTGCAAGACCTACTTGTCAACACTAACTCTTCTTGACTGCCTCCACCCTTCCTCAGCTTTGGGAATCAACCCAAGTGTGATGACTGCAACAGTGAAACACGAAGAACATAGTATAGTTGTGTACACTTACCATAAATGTAGATGTTCGAGTGTATTCACTGTTGCAGTCCTGGTTTCCCTCCCTCCAGCCCCCTGGTTTTCTCTATCTCTTGTCTCTTCTCTCTAAGGCTATTCCTAATGATATGGGTATTTAATTTTTACTGATGATGTTTTCCACACCATTTCCTAGCTCCCTATTTGGGGGCTTCTGACACTGGGGGCAAGAAAAACTGATGTAATGGCATTGGCTGCTTATTTTTATACCCTTGACGACCTGACATCATGGAAGAAGCGGCAGCATACGACGCAGAAATACTACGTCTCTGGTATTCTGGCCGACTGAGGGCTACCTGCAGGCAGATAACCCAAGTGTGATGACTGCAACAGTGAATACACTCGAACATCTACATTTATGGTAAGTGTACACAACTGTACTTTATGTGGTACATCAACAAGCAGGGGGAACCCACTCTTACCCACTCTTCAGGCTAGCCATGGCCCTGTGGAACATGGCCTTGGACATGCAGGTCCATCTGCAAGCTCAGTTCTTGCCAGGCAAACAAAACTCACTGGCAGACGACTTAAGCACAAATCTCCTAGACCCACAAGAGTGGCATTTAGAGCCCAGCATCTTCAGCCTTCTAATCCAGAAATCGGGGACCCCAGACGTGGACGTCTTTGCCTCCCCTGCAATCACCAGCTCAGAAACTTCTGCACCAGGACACCTCACAGCAGGGCCTGGAAAGTGAATGCCCTATGCTTCAAGTGGGAAAACCTCTCAATCTATGCATTTCCCCCTCTGCCCCTTCTCTCAAGAATATCACTCAAGATAAGCCAGGACAGACCAAGGACAATCCTAATTGCCCTGGACTGGCCACGCCAGCACTGGTACCCACTACTGCACAGCCTGTCACCAGTGCCACCCTGGAACCTACCCCATAGCCCAACCCTCCTCACTCAGCAGGGGGGACAGATCTTGCATCCGCAACTGCAAACTCTGAATCTTGCAGCCTGGCTTATTCCTTGAATCCCCCCCCCCCCCCCAGTGACCAGCCTAAGCAAGCAGGTGCTGGACATCATTCTTGAATCCAGAAGACCAAGTACAAAGAAATCCTATACTGGTAAGTGGAAAAGGTATTGCTCCTGGATTCAGTCTAAAGGAGAGGACACAGCACTGCCCTCCCTATCTCTAATCCTGGATTACCTAGCAGATCTACTCCACAGAGGTCTTTCCTTCCCCTCCATTAAGATCCATGCCTCTGCCATCTTGGCTCATTACAGCACTGAGTCATCTGTCTTCTCTCACCCTCTTATCAGTCAGTTCCTGAAATGGGCAAACAACTTAAGGCCACCAAGGAGAGCACCCACCCCTGCTTGGGACCTTAACTTTGTACTGGAAGAGTTCACGCTACCCCCCCCCCCTTTTGAACCTGCAGCATCAGCAGAGTTAAAATTCCTCTCTTGGAAAACAGCCTTGCTTCTGGTCATCACTTCAGCTAGAAGAGTGCCTGAACTACAAACACTTGTGGCTGTGGAACCCTTCATTATTTTTCATGCTGACATGGTCTCCCTCAGGACTAATCCTTCCTTTATGCGTAAAGTGGTGTCCAGTGTGGCTCTCAATCAATCTATCCATTTGCCAACCTTCTTCCCTAATCCTCAAAATAAAGGGGAAAGGATCCTGCACTCCTTGGACGTGCACAGACAGCTCAGATTATACCTGGATAGGACTAAGCCCTTCAGGAAATCTGACCAGTTACTACTCAGTTTTGCACCAGGGGCAGAGGGCAAGGCCATTTCAAAACAGTCAGTTTCCAAATGGATAGCACTCTATATCCATTTCTGCTACAAACACCATGGGAAACCAACCCCTCAGGTGGTCAGAACACATTCCACTCGGGCAACCTCTACCTCTACAGCATTTCTCAGGGGAGTCCCTACCAGGGACATTTTGGAAGGTGCTACCTGGAGTTCTGTACACACATTCACCAAGCATTACCACCTGCCTATCTTTTCCAAATCCAGGGTGGGTTTTACAACAGCAGTCCTGCAGGGCATATTAGCCAGCCCAAACTCTTATTGACTGCCTCCACCCCTTCTTCAGCTTTGGGAATCAACTGAAGTGTGATGACTGCAACAGTGAAACACGAAGAACATAGTACAGTTTTGTACACTTACCATATTCACTGTTGCAGTCCTGGTTTCCCTTCCTCCAGCCCCCTTTTCTGTCTCTCTCTCTCTCTCTCTCTCTCTCTCTCTCTCTCTCCTCTCTGTGTATATTACTCTCCCCTTTATGGGGTATTGGTATTTACTTTTTACTGGTGGTGGGTTTCCCACCATAGCTTAACTCCCTATTGGGGGGCTGCTGACATGTGGGGCAAGAAAAACTAATGTAATGGCATTGGCTGCCTGTTTGTATACCCCTGATGACTGGAGTGACAGCAACCGACGCAGAAATACTAAGTCTCTGGGATTCGGGCCGACTGAAGCTACCTGCAGGCAGATAACCCAGGTGTGATGACTGCAACAGTGAATACACTCAAACATCTACATTTATGGTAAGTGTACACAACTGTACTTTATCACTGCCACCAGAACCCCTTGCCAGCTACTTTAAGGCCCTTAACAAAGGGTGTCCAATTTTGTTGAGTAATAGTAATATTAATAGAAATGGTACTTTGACTAAGAGCAAGACTCTTTGGAGTGATCCACACAGTGTCACTAAATAAGTATGCAAGTACTCTCAAAACTTAAATATCTCTACAAAAATCAGTCACAATTAAAGGTTTAAATATATTTTAATAATAAATGATAAAAAAACAAGAAAATACTAAGTGTATATTCACAATGACATCAAAGTTCAAAACCACAGGAAATATTTAAAACAACATTGCAGGACAGGCTCAGAGAAATAAAGAAAAACAATATCTAAACTAAGCTTCACTATATTCCTGACTGAATCTAAGAGAGTTACTGTTCCCTAATAGCTTAATTAATAGAGTAAGGCAGATGATGTGGTGAATGATTCTACTTGCTGTCAGGCCCAAGACAGAATACAAAATGCTCTGTCTCACTAAGAGACTTATCAAAATAATATCTAAAATATTACTGCTAGGATAGCTTGCAGAATGACATTATTTCTGGTCATCTGACTTCTAGTTCTCATGCAAACCGCCATTGCTGGCAGCTGGCAGTATTTAGCACCTGTCCATAAAAATACACATACAAGGGCCTTTGCTCAAATAGTTGGCAGGTGCCTGAAGTCATAAAACAATTGCATACCTCTATGCTTCCAGAGCAGTGATTAGTTCACCCCAAAGACAGCACAAAAAGCTTCCCAGTACAGACTTTGTGTCTCTGGCTGCATTGAAGCCTGTGAGATAGCATCTTTATGCCATAGCCTATAAAGTGAATTAATTTCATATATTTTTCTAAAGTTTGCTGGGCTGAGGTTAACCCTCCAGTTCCCTCTGTTAAAACATATACATTCAGTTACAAAGGTGCATGTATAGTTCTGTTCTCTCCAGTAAGGCACACTATGCATACATTTTAATCTCTAGCACTTTACAAATACATTTTCAACACAAACATCTGTACAAATCAGTTTGACAACACGACATACAGTTCTAATACATTTGTAACACCAGCATCTTGTATGAATCAGTTTGATATTTACAAATGACATATAATTATTTACAAAATTTCAACTAGCTGTGCTGGCAGTACCTCCTTTCGTCACAGTAAGAATGCATCTGCTAGTTCTGAAACCCATTTTTAATATTTTTTGATGGTAAATTATGTTTCAATTGGTGTAATGTTGCATTGTTTGTTAAATGAGTAAGCGGCCTGGCCCATGCACTTTTTTCAGCCACAACCTAAACCATAAGGGCAAGGGCAAATAAAGTGTATGTGTAATGATATAGACATTTTAGGTTAACCTGTTGGTCAGTATGTTTTTGGGAGGTTAGTGGCAACTGAATTACTTTCACAAAACCCATGCAGACACAGTGAGAACATACAGAGATCCACACAGTAACTGGAGGTTGGGCCGAACCCCAGACCCTAGGGCTGTGGGCACTGATTTTACTGTTGAGCTGTTATGATGCCATAAAGAAATAACAATATATAACTACATGATGGATTATTAATAAAAATTGATTGTAGGGTGTAAAAGAAAAGACAGCACTAAGTGTACATTTGAATACAATAATTAAATGTTGGCTGCAAAACTGAGGATGAATATGTGCACTAATAAAGTTTCATTGTAATTCATTTTGTATTTTCTGAGGTCTTTTTGTCTCTGTATGTATGCTACAGCTTTTCCTTTCTCTGTCTTAGTGGTGCCTGCAGGTGCAAGTAATGACTCAGTGTTATTGGTCAAACAAAGCTTGAACTAAGCAGTGGAGCAGTTGCCCTTTTGCAAATGTCAGAAGCTGTTAATGATGTTTTATTTTTCATTTTTTTAATAGTTACTCTATTGCTGTCTCCTAAATTGTCAGGTGTGACGCTGCATTTGCAGCCGTCACCTAATTGGGAAGATCAGCAGGTACTTCTTTTAGTAGTGGACCCATGCTGCTTCTCATTCAGCTAGAAGGTGTTATATGAAAAGGAGAGCACCCTGCTTAGGCTTTATGCAGAGCTGATGGTCTCAAACATTTAATCCAGACTGATCTGTTACATTTTCTTACATCTTCTTTTTCTTTCAGCTGTTCCCATTAGGGGTTACCACAGCGGATCATCTGTTTCCATTTCTTCCTGTCTTCTGCACCTTGCTCGGTCACACCAACCACCTGCATGTCCTCTCTAACCACACCTGTAAACCTTATCTTAGGCCTTCCTCTTTTCCTCTTACCTGGCAGCTTCATCCTTAGCATCCTTTTCCCAATATACACAGCATCTCTCCTCAGCACGTCCAAACCAAAGCAATCTCGCCTCTCTGGCTTTGTCTCCAAACCATCCAACCTGGGCTGACCCTCTAATGTACTTATTCCTAATCCTGTCTACCCTCATCACACCCAGTGCAAATCTTAACATCTTTAATTCTTCCACATCCAGCTCTGACTCCTGCCTTTTTGTCAGTGCCACTGTCTCCAACCCATATAGCATAGCTGGTCTCACTACCCTCTTGTAGACCTTCCCTTTCACTCTTACTGGTACTCGTCTGTCACAAATCACTCCTGACACTCTTCTCCACCCACTCCACCCTGCCTGTACTCTCTTCTTCACCTCTCTTCCACACTCACCATTACTCTGAACTGTTTATCCCAAGTATTTAAACTCATCCACCTTCTTCAACTCTACTCCCTGCATCCTCACCATTCCTCTATCCTCCCTCTCATTCATACACATATATTCTGTCTTAGTCCTGCTGACCTTCATTCCTCTCCTCTTTAGAGCATATCTCCATCCCTCCAGGGTCTCCTCAACCTGTTCCCTACTCACACTACATATCACAATGTCATCTGCAAACATCATAGTCCACGGGGACTCCTGTCTGATCTCATCTGTCAACCTGTCCATCACCACTGCAAATAAGAAAGGGCTCAGAGCTGATCCTTGATGTAATCGCACCTCCACCTTAAACGCATCTGTCACTCCCACTGCAGATCTCACCGCTGTCACACTACCCTTGTACATATCCTTTACCACTCTTACATACTTCTCTGCCACTCCCGACTTCCTCATACAATACCACAACTCCTCTCTAGGCACCCTGTCATATGCTTTCTCTAAGTCCACAAAAACACAGTGCAACTCCTTCTGACCTTCTCTGTATTTCTCCATCAACACTCTCAGAGCAAACATTGCATCTGTACTAATTTCTTATTCTGTAGATTTTAATTTGGGGCACATCTTTATAACAGCTCGGTCTGTAGAATGTCTTTATATGAGATTTTAGAGACTGGTTGGAGAATCATTCTGTTGCACTTTGTACAGGGAACTGTTCGTCAGTAGAGCTCATGGTTAATTTTCCTGCAATTATATGTCTCTCAAGTGGTTTCCTAAAGTTATCATAGAGTCATAGATTCGTAGGTTATTATTAGACTAATAACCCGAAGGGGCCTTTCTAAGCCTAGTCAGGTTTTCCTGAAAGAATAATGATGTCCTGTATCCGAATAGGACATTTAGAGCCAGGCATTTATAAGCTACCTCTGTCCGTAAGGGACATGGGTGCCAGGCCTGGTGTAAATTTCCTGTTCCCCATTCATTGGTATAGATTGAGATTAAACTGGGTAATAAACAAACTCACCTTCACATGGATGGGAAAGCCTGTTCCATAGGAGGGGCAGTCTCTGGGACACCTATCTGTCTCTCCAGCATGTTCTGTTTAAGTAACAGACAAAATTCAGGTCCCTAGACCTTGTATTTCTGGTATTCTTTGACTTTCAAATATGTAGGAGATTCATAAGTGTGGGGTTTGTGGATGCCTTGTAAGCCAGGCGTAGATCACCCCTCAGTAATTTATAGGAGACTGAGTAGAGGGAAAGGAAAAAAACTGAGATCAAAAGTTCTGTTTTATCAGTAAACCTAAGTCCAGCAGAACTCACTCAGCCTGGCTTATGAAATTCCCCAGGCTAGCAAGCCCTCTCCCATTTACCTGCAGATGTGTTCAGTGGGTGCCTCACTAGAAGAATCAGACCTAGGCTGTTTTTGTCTTTCTTTACTTCTTTTGTGCTTTAGTTAGTGGTGAATTTAGCCATGATTTCATCTCCTGGGCAAGCTTGTTAACCAGAGAGCAGTCAAGGTTTTTTTTTTCACACCCATAAATTAAACATCACCTGACTGTGCATTCCCTTTGCCAAACTGCATTTTTTTTCCATTTCTGATAATGACCAGCGGCCCTTAATATCCAAAAGGCATGGTCCAGATCTTTACATCTGCTCAACAACTAAGCACAAGGAAGACTTGTAAAGGTAAGTAGATTCATTTCTAAACTTGGACCACAGCACATGGCTAAGGTCCTTTTACTGCTCCAGCCCCAGTTGATTTAGAGTGTCTTGCAAATGTTTTTGATTCTGGCCACAGTTACTCTTCTGTCATACTGCATTAATCCACAGTTTCAAACTTCTATCACGACACCTTATCCTTAGTGAGCTCTCGTAGGGGCACCTTCCTCCTGTATCAGCCACTTGAGGATTCATTTCTTTCCTGGAGCCTCTACTTTGTATTTAAAAACTTGACATAACCTCTTTTTGAACCAGGTGCCACAGCAAGTCCAAAACTTGTATCCTGGAAAACTGTATTATTAGTAGCCATTACTTTTGCTGGGAGATGTCTTGATCTGCTGGCTTTGTCTGTACATCATTTGTGTTTGCTGCTTCACAAAGACAGAGTGCACATGAGAACTGAACTTCTGCTGAAAGCTGCAAGAGAGAGACAAACTTGTGAGAAACAAAGTAACAAAGTATGGCAGAACTACTCCTAGTGTTAAAACAAAGTGTGACTGTGTTCAGGAATGGTAGTAGAGTCACAGAAATGTCTTGAATACTGTACAGAGCCATAGCAGTGATGTCCTTTAAGATTATGCTGCTTTATTTAGAGATGGAGGATAAGTGCCAAGAGAATGTCATATACAGATAAATCCTGATGTTATGACATTAATCCATGAGACAAGGAAAATACCACTATCCCTCAAAAGCAGGGAATACAAAAATTCAACAATTGTTGTTGTATCTTTCGGCTTTTCCCGGTTAGGGGGTCGCCACAGCGGAACTCCTGTCCGCTAATGATTGGCACTAGATTTTTACGTACTGACTTGCCAGGCCTGATGCACAACCTTCAGCGAAGGTACGCCCATTCACGCATGTCTCCACACAGAAGACGCTTTAGCTGAGAATCGAACAGGACGTCTTACTGTGAGGCGACAACGCTACCGCAGCACCACCACCGCAGCTACAAAAAGTCAACAATTGAAGTGATGGAAATCTTAGATGTTGTTGAAAAGCAGAGACAACAGAGTGGGTGAATGTTATGGTTATTGTGAAATGAGCCAAGATTCACATTTATATTGATCATAAGATCTGAATAAAGTGACTACAAGAGAGCATTACCTATGTCTTATAGTAGAAGTGGTGATCTGAGAAATGCAAGGTTATTTTCAGTACTAGTTGCAAGTCAGGTATCTGGCAAGTAAAGTTAGACAAAGAAAGCTCCAAACTGTGTACATTTAATACACCATTTGGAAGGTATGGAATACTTGGACCTTTGGTCAGTATTTTGTCAGCACCAAAGGTATTATAAAGCATTGTCGCTGATTGAAATCTTAGAAGTTGTCGCAGACATGAACAGGAGAGTAAACCAGCTGCTTAATAAAGACAAAATGATTTCACCTTCAGTAAGAGTAAACGGAAAATAGGAGCGACAAGTTTAAAATGGCTTCAAGTGTGAGCCTTTTGTGATTGATGCTCATAATTGTGATCACAAAAGGTCTCAAAATCCAAAAGCGAATGACTTTTTCAAACAACAAAATCACTGAAAGAAGTGTTTCTGAGGGCAGGACCAAGCCCCATGCACCCCAAATGTGTGGACCTTCCTATACTCCATGTTTCTTTTAGAATGGAGAAAACTATGAGATGCAGCAGTGTCCATCTGTAAAGGCAAAACTTTGGAATTGCACGTTGGTGACTGCACTTTAGAATGTTGATCACTACTGTTTAATTTACAACATATGCTGATGTAAGGGGACTAAAGCCTGATACAGAATGAGTTAGAGAATTCATTCAAATTCCAGAGCCCCAAAACAAAGCAGGCATTACAGTAGTTTCTCAGAATGCTGTAGTATTTTTCAGTTTGTATTTAATATGTCTAACATAATGCTATTGAGAAAGCTGTTCCAGCAATATGTAATTTGAGAATGGAGCAGTAAACTGGAAATAGTTTTGAAGTGTAATTTTGAAATGCTCGAAAACTATTTACAAAAGAACAAATATCAAGATACGGTGTGAGTGAGCATTTGTATTGCAAGTAGATACTAGTCAGAATGATGAAAGAGCTATGATTCTGCAAGATAATAACCTGGCTGCTGTGCATCAGGAGTATTCACAGATGTAGAAAAGAAGATTGATCAGACAGAAAAGTAAATGATGTTCATCGTGCATTACAGCTGCAGTAGTTACATATGGGTTTTCAGCCGGCAGGCGGTCCCTCGGTCGGCCGAATTCCAAAGTCTTGGTCCGGCGTCGGTTGTTGTCGCGTACTCTTCTGACGTCAGGAAGGCTAGAGTATAAAAGACACAGCCGACGCCATCTTCTTCAGTCTTTTTTGCCGCGCGGTGCCTGAAGCAGAAGCAGTTCGCAAGTGCCGGTCGGCCAGCTCCTGAATTACGAAAGAATTTCGGAACCGAAGTCTTCATTAAAGCTAAGTACCCGTTGGGAACCTTTTCTTGCCTCAGACCGATGTCAGAAAAAGTTAATAATTGTATTTCTTCTGGGAAGCAAATACCGCATAAGGATTTCCATTCCCTTTGCATACCTTGTTTGGGCCCAGACCACGACGTCTCGGGCTGCCGTTTTTGTGCTACCTTCAATAAACGCACTATCAAGCGTCGGGCGGAGTTCGCCCAACACTATTTTGGAAAAGCGTTTAATTATAAAATGTCGTCGGATACTCCGACTACCGCTATGTCCAGAAAACGCAAAGAAAAGGACCGTCAGTCGAGAACTGCAGTCTCCACCGACACCACGCCGAAGCAAGCTCCACGTGGGCCGGTTCTCAGTGAGACGCCTTTGCAGTCCCTGACTACCGACGACACTCCCTCGGCGGGGTCTTCTGTACCTGAGACCGCTGGTTCTTCGGCCCTTTCCCAGACTACTACCGAAGGCCCTGTTCTTGTCGAACCCACCAATGTGGATAGATCTACATCCACTCATGGTGTATTTAGGCCTTCATCTTCCTTCTCCATCAAGGCTTTTACAAAAGCCAAATCAGCCAAGCATCCTACTAGGCCTGCCTCTCAAGGCCCAAGACCTGGGCCCACACCTAAGAAGCACATGCTTAAAATGGCTGAAGACCTGATCTCTCTTATCAGAGGCTCACAGGCCCCTCCGGACAAGAGACCCAGAGTAGAGGAGGATTCTCCTCCTTCTGACCAAGAATCCATTTTATCAGAGCATTCTGATGCTGAAGAACAGTCTTATTCTCCTTTTGAGGATTCGGATGCAGAGCAGTCCATTCCTTCTGTATCCCCCCCTGAGGATTTTTCCTTTGGGGAAACTTTGCACTCCTTGAGAGAGCACTTCCACTGGGAAGGCCAAGATTTTTCAGACTCCAAGAAAAGGCTGAGGGAGTTCCTCTGGTTACCTCAGCATAGACCTCTGGCTATTCCTCCTGTTTTGGAGGTTTTGTATGATGTATACTCGGAGGCCTGTTTAAATCCTGATTCTCTGCCTCCTGCACCAGTCAAGCCGGATAGGTATTACAGAGTTCCTAATTCTCATCAGTTCCTCTATAAAGGCCATAATGCAGATCCTGAAACTATTTCTCAAGGCCCCAAGGGAATTAAGGCTTCCACGGCCAAGAATCCACTACCTTCGGAAAGGGAATCTAGATCACTAGAAAGGTGGGGAAAGAAGGTTTACACCTCGGCCACCCTTGCCATGAGGGCCTTAAACTGCCAGTTTCATATGATTAAATATCAACAATTTCTGTTATCACAATTAAAACAAAAATGTCACAACCTGAACAACCAGATTTAAAAGAGTTGCAGGATATGATGCATAGTGCTGAGCAAGTGGGCAAGCACACCTTACAATGTGGTTATGATGCACTAGAGGCCTCCAGCAGATCAGCCGCCACTGGAGCAGTCATTCGCAGACATGCATGGCTAAGGGAACAAAATCTTCCAGATCAGGTGAAAGCAAAAATTCTAGATGCACCATTACATAAGGATGTTCTTTTTGGTGGTAATGCTGAGGATATTTTACGTAAAATGGAAGAAAAGGCAAAATCTATGCAAACTGTCAAAGCTTTCTTACAGGTTCAGCCACCAAGGTTCAGCAGGAATTGACCGTCAAAAAACTGGTCCTTTCCAACCACTGACAAAGCCCAAAGGGGCAGATACAGACGCGGAAGGGGCAGAGGACAAACACAAGGATCCTACAGAGGCAGACAATGGCAATCACCTACACCAAGAAGTGTTGACGACAGTGCACAGCAGTACAGAAAGCAAACTCAATGACTCCCTCATTTCCATGCCAAGCAGAATTCAACTGGCAGCGCCTTTGGGAGGGAAGCTGGCACTATTTGCCAACAATTGGCATATTGTCACAACAGACAAATGGATTCTGGACATAATAAACAGAGGCTACAAATTTCATTTCCACACTCTTCCAAAAATGAGAGGCATGCCAAACCTACCACAAAATCAAAGGGTAGAGGCACAACTACAAATTGCAAAGCTCCTAAACATGAGGGCTATACAAAAGGTACCTACGCACCAACAAGCACAAGGTTTTTATTCAAGGCTTTTTCTGGTGCCAAGAAAAGGAAGCGACTGGAGACCCATTCTGGACTTATCCATTCTCAACACATTTCTCCTAGTGCCAAAATTCAAGATGCTCACATTACAGCAACTCCTTCCCATGCTGGGCAAGGGGTTTTGGCTGGTAACATTGGACCTCAAGGAGGCATACCTGCATGTCCCAATCAGACAAAGTTGCAGAAGATACCTCAGATTTCTTGCAGGTTCAAGTCACTATCAATTCTCTGCATTGCCCTTTGGCTTATCTACTGCGCCCAGAGTATTCACCAAGTGCCTGGCATCAGTGATTGCATACTGCAGACTTCAAGGGATACAAATTTACCCTTATCTGGACGACTGCCTGATCCAAGCGGACAGCAAACTCGTACTCCTCAAACATCTGGCATATGTGACACGCTTACTGCTTTCTCTGGGATACACCATCAACAAGGAGAAATCAAAACTAACACCCTCTCAGAAAATTACCTTCCTGGGTGCCAACTTGGACACAAACACCCAGATGGCTTACCTAACAACAGAAAAACAAGGGCAACTATCTCATTACTTCAAAATGCTTGCAAAAAGTACCAGGCTTACTGCAAGGAAAATCCTGCAGGCTCTGGGATTCATGGCATCTTGCATTCTTCTAATCCCATGTGCAAAGCTGCACATGAGGAAACTTCAATGGTACCTAAAAAATCTATGGTCTCAACACAGTCACAGCTTAGAAGTGGAGATCCCAATAATTCCCTGCCTACAAAAGGAATTCATATGGTGGTCTCAAGCATGCAAAGTAAACAAAGGCCTCCCATTCTGCAAGCCGCAAGTTACACAAGTCATAACCACAGACGCTTCAGATTACGCCTGGGGGGCGCACATGAAGGACAGGTGCATTCAAGGCAGATGGCACAAAACAGAAAAGCACCTGCACATCAATCAAAAAGAAATGCTGGCAGTAATAAATGCAATTTCAGCTTTCAGAGAATTCCTGCATCCAGGACAACTGCTCATAAGAACAGACAACACCACAGTAATGTGGTACATAAACAAACAAGGAGGGACTCATTCATACCCCTTGTGCAGATTAACCATGACTCTTTGGAACCTAGCTCTGGAAAGACAAATAGAACTCCAGGCTCAGTTCCTACCAGGAATGGAAAACACACTGGCAGACACTCTGAGCAGACATATGACAGATCCTCACGAATGGAAGCTACATCCACACGTATTCACAGAGATTGTTCAAGCATGGGGAAGGCCAGACATAGACCTTTTTGCCTCCCACAAAAATCATCAATTAAAAAAGTTTTGCTCAAGGACCTTCCACCCAAAGGCTTGGAAAGTGGACGCCCTTTCATTCACATGGACAACTTGGTCAGTTTATGCATTCCCACCACTACCTCTGCTGCCCAAGGTGCTTCTGAAGGCAAGAACAGACAAGCCAAGGATGATACTGATTGCTCCAGATTGGCCGAGACAACATTGGTATCCACTTTTGAGGAGCCTAACACACACTCCTCCGTGGCTCCTGCCTCTAACACCTCTACTGCTGACGCTGAACAATTTCAAAACGCTTCACAGTCAGCTGAAAACTCTCAGTCTAGCTGCATGGAAAATCCCTTAACTTCACACCAGGCACTACTCTCCAAAGAAGTGCAGGATGTCATTTTGGAGGCTAGAAGACCATCTACAAGAAAGGCTTACTCCGCAAAATGGAAACGGTTTTGCTGTTGGAATGAAGAAAGAGGACAGGATCCTAGAAAATTAAACCTGCCTCAGATTTTACAGTACTTAACTGAACTTTTGAACAAGGGACTTTCCTTTTCCTCAATCAAGATACATGCCTCAGCAATATCTGCAGAATTCAATATGGACCCTCCTTTATTCTCACACCCTCTACAGCGACAGTTCCTCAGAGGGGCTAAGAACATAAGGCCTCCAAGGAAACAACCAGTGCCAGCTTGGGACCTTAACTATGTACTGGAAAAATTGACATTGCCTCCTTTTGAACCAGCTGCTTCAGCAGAATTACAATATTTATCCTGGAAAACAGCTTTCCTCCTGGCCATCACTTCAGCTCGTAGGGTATCTGAGTTACAGGCCCTCATGGCGGTGCAGCCATTCCTCATATTCCATCAGGACAGGGTTTCCCTGCGGACTAACCCCTCCTTTATGCCTAAAGTAGTATCTAGGGTAGCCCTAAACCAGGCCATCCACCTTCCTACCTTCTACTCTAATCCTCAAAACAAAGGGAGAGGCTGCTTCATTCTTTAGATATCCATAGGCAGCTACGTTACTACTTGGACAGAACCAAGTCATTCAGAAAATCAGATCAACTCCTAGTTTCCTATGCTGTGGGGGGTCAAGGGAAACCTGTAACTAAACAGACCATTTCCAAGTGGATTGGTCACTGCATACGCTTTTGTTATTCCCATCATGGAAAGCTCGTACCTACTGGTATCAGATCACACTCCACTAGGGCCACAGCCACCTCTACAGCCTTCCTCAGAGGAGTGCCTACTAAAGATATCTTGGAGGCAGCCACTTGGAGTTCTGTACATACCTTCACAAAGCATTACCATCTGCCTTTATACTCCAGAACTAGAGCAGGCTTTGCCACTGCAGTTTTGCAGGGCATTCTAGCTCAACCCAGTTCCGTATAGTACCTACCACCCTATACATAGCTTTGGGATTCTACCCATATGTAACTACTGCAGCTGTAATGCACGATGAACATAGTACAGTTTTGTACCTACCATAAATGTAGATGTTCGAGGGCTATTACAGCTGCAGTACAGATATTCCACCATCCTTCCCCTCTTGATAAGACCTTGGGGTTTGAATACCTATTCATACCTGCTGACTGGGTTATCCTACTATGTTTTATTTGCTTACTTTTGTGTATTACTCTAATTTATGTATTGCCTTCCTTTTGGGGGCACCTGACATCTGGGGCAAGAAAGACTGAAGAAGATGGCGTCGGCTGTGTCTTTTATACTCTAGCCTTCCTGACGTCAGAAGAGTACGCGACAACAACCGACGCCGGACCAAGACTTTGGAATTCGGCCGACCGAGGGACCGCCTGCCGGCTGAAAACCCATATGTAACTACTGCAGCTGTAATAGCCCTCGAACATCTACATTTATGGTAGGTACAAAACTGTACTTTATAGTGTATGAATGTGTAAAATTCCAGGAATATGTCCATGATAAAGACGGTCAGTGGAGACTGACTATAAAACCTTGCAAAGTATGTTTAAAATGACTGTGTAAGGCACCACCAAAACTGTAAAAGAGGTCACTTAGTTTGCAGAAATATGATTTGACAGTGAAATACAGACAAGGCAAGAACTACACATAGCACATATGTTGTACAGAGCATGATGTTCATCATGTTACACTGCTGCAGTCATCACTGTTGGGTTATCCTGCCGTCAGGCAGTCCCGCAGTCGGCCCGAGTTCCAAAGTCTTGGTCCGGCGTCAGTTGCTGTCGCTTCTTCCCTGACGTCAGTGCGCCAGGGGTATATAAGATGCATCCGATGCCATTTTCTTCAGTCTTTCTTGCCGCGCGGTGCCCGAAGCAGAAGCAGTTCGCAAGTGCCGGTCGGCCGACTCCTGAGATTTTCAAATCGAATTTCAGACCGAAGTCTTCATAAAGCTAAGTACCCCATTGGGGAACCTTTTCTTGCCTCAGTCCGATGTCAGAAAAAGTTAACAATTGCATTTCTTGTGGGAAGCAAATACCTCATAAGGACTTTCATTCTTATTGTATTCCTTGCCTAGGCCCAGACCACAACGTCACAGGTTGTCGGTTTTGTGCTAGGTTTAATAAACGAACCATTAAATGTCGGTTTGATTTCGCCCGACATTATTTTGGTAGAAAATTTAATTATACCATGCCGTCGGAGCAACCGACGACCAGAATGCATAAAAAACGCAAAGATAAGGACAGGCAGACGAAATCCAAACCGGATTCCGAGGCCTCTGCTAGGCCAGTCGCCGGTTCTCCGGATGTTCATCGTGCATACAGCTGCAGTCATCACACTTGGGTTATCCTGCTGTCAGGCGGGTCCTCGGTCGGCCGAATTCCAAAGTCTAGGTCCGGCGTCGGTTGTCGTCACTTCTTCCCAGACGTCAGTGCGGCAGGGGTATAAAAGAGGCAGCTGACGCCATTTTCTTCAGTCTTTCTTGCCGCGCAGTGCCCGAAGCAGAAGCAGTTCGCAAGTGCCGGTTGGCCAGCTCCTGAGATTTCCGAACAGTATTTCAGCTGAAGTCTTCTTTAAAGCTAAGTACCCCGTTGGGGAAACTTTTCTTGCCTCAGACCGATGTCAGACAAAGTTAATAATTGCATTTCTTGTGGGAAGCAAATACTGCATAAGGATTTTCACTCTTTCTGTATACCTTGCTTAGGGCCAGACCACGACATCTCGGCCTGCCGTTTTTGTGCTAGGTTCAACAAGCGCACTATTAAGCGCCGGGCGGAGTTCGCCCTTCATTATTTTGGCAAAAAAATGTAATTATATCATGTCGTCGGATACACCGACGCCAGTTTTAGGCAAAAGACGGAAAGACAAGGACCGACATCCGAGGTCTGCACCGAGTACTGAGACCACGCTTAGGCCGACTACCGGTTCTCCGGTTCTCAGCGAGGCGCCTACGCAGCCCCTGACTACCGATGAAACTATTTTACCGGTGACTCCAGTACCCAAGGTCGCAGGTTCCTCGGTCTCCATTCCCACTGCAGATACCGACGCCACTCTTGGCGGGGAAACCGAAAATTTAGTGAGGCCTGCCATTTCTGAAGGCGTCTTCAGGCCTACCACCTTCTCTATTAAATCCTTCACTAAATCTAAAGCTGCAATGAAAACTAAAAAACAGGGTCCTCAGACCTCCTCTCAAGGCCCCATGCCTAAAAAACAGATGCTTAAAATGGCTGAGGATTTGATAACTCTCATCAGGGGTTCTCAACCCCCCTCAGACAAAAGACCCAGATTGGAGGAAGACTACCCTTCCTCAGACCAGGCTTCTATTACCTCAGACCACTCTGAGGACCAGGATTACGCCTATTCCCCTTTTGAAGACTCTGATGCTGAGGAGTCTATTCCCTCGGTCTCCCCCCTGAGGACTACTCTTTTGGGGAAACCGTGCATACATTGAGAGAGCACTTCCACTGGGAAGGCCAAGATTACTCAGATTCCAAGAAAAGGCTCAGGGAATTTCTACTGCTTCCCCAACATAGGCCCCTGGCTATCCCTCCTGTTTTAGATATTTTGGATGATGTGTACGCAGAAGCCAGTCTTAATCCAGACTCTTTACCTCCAGCCCCTGTTAAACCAGACAGATATTACCGGGTTCCTCATTCTCACCAGTTCCTTTATAAAAGCCATACTGCTGACCCAGAAACAATTTCACAGGGTCCCAAGGGAATTAAGGCCTCTACTGCTAAAAACCCTTTACCTTCAGAGAGAGATTCCAGAGCATTAGAAAGGTGGGGGAAAAGGTGTATACATCAGCCACTTTAACCATGAGGGCATTAAACTGTCAATTTCATATGTTAAAGTACCAACAGTTTTTGTTATCTCAGCTGAAAAGCAAAATGACACAAACAGAACAACCAGATTTGAAAGAGTTGCAGGATTTGTTGCATGGAGCAGAGCAAGTGGGTAAACATACCTTGCAGTGTGGTTTTGATGCTTTAGAGGCCTCATGTAGAGCTGCTGTCACGGGGTCTGTCATACGTAGACATGCTTGGCTCAAAGAGCAAACCTTACCAGATCATGTCAAAGCAAAATTATTAGATGCACCACTTCAAAAAGATGTATTGTTCGGTGCTAAAGCTGAGGAGGTACTAAAGAAAATGGAGGAAAAAGCGAAATATATGCAAACAGTTAAAGATTTCTTGCAGGTGCAACCTCCACGCTTCAGCAGAAACTGGCCTTCAAAAAATTGGTCCTTTCCAGCCATGGAAAGATCTCAAAGGGGCAGATACAGACGCCCAAGGGGTAGAGGACAACCTCAAGGGTCTTACAGAGCTAGACAGTGGCAAGCACCAACCCCAAGAGGTGGAGAAGATAGACCACAGTCATTTAGAAAGCAGACACAATGACTTCCCCCTATGCCTGCCAAACAAAGCTATAATGGCAGCACCTTTGGGCGGAAAACTGGCCTTATTTTCAAAAAACTGGCACATTGTTACAAAAGACAAATGGATTCTGGACATTATAGACAGAGGCTACAGGTTCCACTTTCACACCCTTCCAAAAATGAGAGGCATGCCAAACCTGCCACAAAATCAATGGGCAGAGGCACAAAGACAAATTTCCACTCTCATGGATATGAAAGCAATTCAAGAGGTACCTGCAAAAGAACAAGGTCAAGGTTTTTATTCCAGACTATTTCTGGTACCAAGGAAGGACAAAGATTGGAGACCCATCTTAGACCTATCTATCCTAAACACATATCTAGAGGTACCAAAATTCAAGATGCTCACATTACAGCAGCTTCTTCCCATGCTGGGCAAGGAGTCTTGGCTGGTAACGTTGGACCTCAATTAGGCATACCTGCATGTCCCTATCAGACAAGATTGCAGAAGATAACTCAGATTTCTTGCAGGTTCAACCCATTACCAATTCTCTGCATTGCCCTTTGGCTTATCTACTGCGCCCAGAGTGTTTACGAAATGCCTGGCATCAGTAATTGCCTTCTGCAGACAACAAGGAATACAAATCTACCCATATCTGGACGACTGCCTGATCCAAGCAGACAGCAAGGACATTCTATTGCAGCATCTGGCATTTGTAATAAAACTGTTAAACTGCCTGGGATACACAGTGAACAAAAAGAAATCAAAACTAATACCTTCAACAGTTAATTTTCCTGGGTGCCAGCTTAAATACAACAACCCATATGGCCTATCTCACGCCAGACAAACAAGGGCAACTGTCTCAATACTTCAACAAAATGTCAACTTTAACCAGACTAACTGCAAGGAAAGTCCTGCAGGCTCTGGGGTTCATGGCATCTTGCATCCTACTGATACCATGTGCAAAGCTGCATATGAGGAAACTACAATGGTACCTAAAAAACTTATGGTCTCAACACAGCCACAGCTTGGAAACAATTATACCACTCATACCATGCCTTCAAAAGGAATTTTTGTGGTGGGTTCAAGCATGCCAAAGAAACACAGGTCTCCCTTTCTGTTTACCTCAAGCAACTCAAATCATCACAACAGACGCCTCAGACTACGCCTGGGGAGCACACATGGCAGATCAGTGCATTCAGGGAAAATGGTCCCAAAAAGAGAAGCACCTACATATCAACCAAAAGGAGATGCTAGCCGTGCAAAATGCTCTTATGACCTTCAAAGACCTACTGCATCCAGGCCAGCAATTAATAAGGACAGACAACACCACAGTCATGTGGTACATAAACAAACAGGGAGGGACTCATTCATACCCCCTGTGCAGGCAAGCTATGACCCTGTGGAACACAGCACTGGAATTACAAATTCACCTACAGGCTCAATTCCTGCCAGGGAAGGAAAACACACTGGCAGACAACTTAAGCAGAAATATGACAGACCCACACGAATGGAAGTTGCATCCTCAAGTCTTCTCAAAGATAACTCAGGCATGGGGACAGCCAGACATAGATCTATTGGCTACCCATAGAAATTACCAGTTGGAAAAATTCTGTTCAAGGACCTATCATCCACAGGCCTGGAAAGTGGACGCACTCTCTTTCAATTGGACAACATTGACAGTCTATGCCTTCCCACCTCTTTCTGTACTGACCAAAGTTCTATTAAAAGCCAGAGCAGAGAGGCCACAAATGATTCTCATTGCTCCAGACTGGCCACGACAACATTGGTATCCTCTCCTAAAGAGCCTGTCACACTCACCACCATGAATCCTACCTCTAGTTCCTCTTCTGTTGTCCCAGCACAACTACAAAACCCTTCACAGCCAGCTCAAAACCTTAAATCTAGCTGCATGGAGAATACCTTAATTTCCCAACAGACTCTCCTCTCCAAGGAGGTGCAGGATGTCATCTTGGAGGTCAGGAGACCCTCTACTAGAAAAACCTACTTAGCCAAATGGAAACGATTTTGTTCCTGGAATCAAGAAAATGGCCAGAATCCTTGGGTAATAAATATACCTCAAATTTTACATTACCTAGCTGAGATGTTAAACAGTGACCTTTCCTTCTCCTCCATCAAGATCCACGCTTCAGCCATTTCAGCACAATACAATACAGATCCTCCTTTATTCTCACATCCTCTATTAAGGCAGTTCCTCAGAGGGGCAAAAAATATAAACCCCCCACGGAAACCACCAGTCCCAGCTTGGGACCTCAACTTCGTATTGGAAAAGCTGACCCTGCCTCCCTTTGAGCCGGCTTCTTCAACAGAGTTACAATACTTGTCGTGGAAAACAGTCTTCCTTCTGGCTATTACCTCAGCACGCAGGGTTTCGAAGCTACAGGTCCTCATGGCTGTGCAACCATTCATCATTTTCCATCAGGACAGGGTTTCCTTACGAACCAACCCTACCTTCATGCCAAAGGTAGTATCCAGTGTAGCTTTGAATCAGACTATTCATTTACCTACCTTTTATCCAAATCCACAGAACAAAGGAGAGAGGCTACTACATTCCTTGGACATTCACAGGCAACTTCGTTATTACTTGGACAGAACAAAGTCATTCAGGAAATCTGAGCAGCTCTTTGTGTCCTATGCTACAGGTGCTCAAGGAAAGGCTATTTCCAAACAGACTATTTCAAAATGGATAGCCCACTGCATACGCTTTTGTTACTCATTTCATGGAAAATCAGTGCCTGTATACATCAGATCCCACTCCACCAGGGCTACAGCTACCTCTGCAGCTTTCCTCAGGGGGGTCCCTACCAAGGACATTTTGGAAGCAGCTACTTGGAGTTCAGTGCACACTTTCTCCAAACACTACCACCTTCCACTATACTCAAAATCTAGAGCGGGCTTTGCCACAGCAGTCCTGCAGGGCATCCTAGCCCCTCCTAGTTCCACTTAGTACCTACCACCCTTACTTAGCTTTGGGATTCTACCCAAGTGTGATGACTGCAGCTGTATGCACGATGAACATAGTACAGTTTTGTACCTACCATAAATGTAGATGTTCGAGTGCTTATACAGCTGCAGTCCAGGTTACCCTCCCTCCATCCCCTCTTAGGACAGGACTTATGACAAACACCTTTATCATACAACCTATTTGGGGTATTTCTTTATGGTGTATTTGCTTGCAACTACTGTTTTGATTTATCTACATTGCATGGTTGCATAATATTATGTTTTGCCTTCCTTCTGGGGGCACCTGACATCTGGGGCAAGAAAAACTGAAGAAAATGGCGTCGGCTGCCTCTTTTATACCCCTGCCGCACTGACGTCAGGGAAGAAGCGACGACAACCGACGCCGGACCTAGACTTTGGAATTCGGCCGACCGAGGACCCACCTGACGGCAGATAACCCAAGTGTGATGACTGCAGCTGTATGAGCACTCGAGCATCTACATTTATGGTAGGTACAAAACTGTACTTTTCAGTGAGGCACCTACGCAGCCCCTGATGACCGCTGATTTAGAACCCCAGGCGACATCCGATTCACAAGCGGAGAATACTAGGCCTCCACAACCTTTACTTTTAGGCCCTTCTGACTCCATTCCTGAAGGAGATTCTGGTGCAGTTGAAACGCCTTCAGTTTCTGAAGGTGTCTTCAGACCGACTACACTCACTATTAAATCTTATGCAAAACTGAAAACTCCTTTAAAAACAAAGAAGACTGCACAGCAGTCTCCAGCACAAGGCCCCATGCCTAGGAAACAGATGCTTAAGATGGCTGAAGATTTGATTACCCTAATTAGGGGTTCCCATCCCCCTCCTGATAAAAGGCCAAGGCAGGAGGAGGACTACGCTTCCTCTGACCAGGTTTCTTTTTCCTCAGACTCTTCTGAGGAACAGGAATATTCTTTTCCCCCTTATGAAGACTCTTATGCTGAAGAGTCCATTCCTTCAGCATCTCCCCCAGAAGACTACTCTTTTGGGGAAACTTTACATACCATGAGGGAACATTTTCACTGGGAAGGCCAGGATTACTCTGATTCTAAGAAAAGGCTCCGGGAGTTCCTTTTACTACCCCAGCACAGACCACTTGCAATTCCACCTGTGTTAGACATTGTGGATGATGTTTACTCAGAATCTAGCCTTAACCCAGATTCACTACCCCCTGCACTAGCCAAACCAGACAGATATTACAGTCCCTGACTCACACAAATTCCTGTATAAAAGCCCTGTTGCTGACCCAGAAACCATTTCCCAGGGTCCCAAAGGGGTTAAAGCCTCTACTGCTAAAAATCCTGTGCCCTCTGAAAGGGATTCTAGAGCACTAGACAGATGGGGAAAGAAAATTTATACTTCAGCTACTGTAGCTATGAGAGCCTTAAATTGTCAGTTTCACGTGCTGAAATATCAACAATATCTGATGTCTCAATTAAAACAAAAAATGCTGTCACATACAGACCAACCAGATTACAAGGAAATGCAACATTTGTTACATTCAGCTGAACAAGTGGGAAAACATACTTTGCAATGTGGATTTGATTCATTGGAAGCTTCTTGTAGAGCAGCAGTGACAGGGTCTGTCATACGTAGGCATGCTTGGTTAAAAGAACAAACTTTGCCTGATCATGTTAAAGCAAAGTTATTGGACGCACCCTTACAGCAGGATGTTTTATTTGGTGTAAAAGCAGAAGAAGTTTTAAAGAAAATGGAGGATAAGGCAAAATCTATGCAGACCGTCAAGGATTTCTTACAGGTTCAACCTTCTCGTTTCAGCAGAAATTGGCCAACCAAAAACTGGTCCTTTCCAGCTTCTGCCAGACCACAGAGGGGCAGATACAGACGCCCAAGAGGCAGAGGCCAGCCACAAGGCTCTTACCAGCCTCAACAATGGAGTGCCACAACCCAAAAAGGAGGAGAAGACAGGTCTCAAACTACCAGAAGACAAACACAATGACTTACCCCTCAGACTACCAAGCAAAACTCTCTTGGCAGCTCCCTTGGGGGGAAAACTAGCTCTTTTTGCAGACAATTGGCACATCATCACAAAAGACAAATGGGTCCTAAATATTGTATCTCAAGGCTACAAATTCCACTTTCACACTTTACCAAGGATAAAAGGAATGCCAAACCTGCTACCAAACTAATGGGCAGAGGCAGAGGCTCAAAAGCAAATTTCAGCTCTCATGGACATGAGAGCCTTTCAACAGGTTCCTACACAGGAGCAAGGACAAGGATTTTACTCAAGACTGTTTCTAGTTCCCTGAAAGGACAAAGCCTGGAGACCCATTCTGGACCTCTCAATTCTAAACACATACCTGGAAGTACCCAAATTCAAGATGCTAACACTACAGCAACTTCTTCCCATGCTAGGCAAGAAGGCATACCTGCATGTCCCTGCCAGACAAAATTGCAGAAGATACCTCCGATTTATTGCAGGTTCAACCCATTACCAATTTTCTGCACTGCCCTTTGGCTTATCTACTGCACCCAGGGTCTTCACAAAATGCCTGGCACCAGTAATTGCATACTGCAGACAAAGAGGGATTCAAATATATCCATACCTGGACAACTGCCTTATTCAAGCAGAAAGCAAAGACATTCTCTTAAAGCATCTGGCGTTTGTCAAAAACCTTC
The DNA here is from genome assembly GCF_019279795.1 of Protopterus annectens. Classification (NCBI taxonomy): domain Eukaryota; kingdom Metazoa; phylum Chordata; order Ceratodontiformes; family Protopteridae; genus Protopterus; species Protopterus annectens. The sequence goes on along the minus strand of NC_056732.1, from coordinate 87,840,129 downwards.
TAAGTTGCCTAGGGTACACAGTAAATGAAAATAAGTCAAAACTAGTGCCCTCACAAGACATAATATTCCTGGGTGCCAGCTTAAATACAACGGCCCAGATGGCTTACCTCACACCAGACAAGCAAAGACATCTGACTCAATACTTCAAAATGATGGCAACAAAGACCCAACTCCCTGCAAGAAAAATTCTGCAGGCCTTGGGATTCATGGCATCTTGCCTACTACTAATACCATTTGCAAAATTGCATATGAGGAAACTACAATGGTATCTGAAAAGCGTATGGTCTCAACACAGCCACAGCTTGGAAACAATAATTCCACTCATTCCCTGCCTTCAACAGGAGTTTCTATGGTGGGCTCAGGCATGTCACCTCAACAAGGGTCAGCCTTTCACCTTACCCACAGCCAGGCAAACTATAACAACAGATGCATCGGATTATGCCTGGGGAGCACACATGGTAGGACAGTGTATTCAGGGCAAATGGCCTGCAAACCAAAGGCATCTACATATCAATCAAAAAGAGATGCTAGCTGTACAAAATGCCCTAACAGCTTTCAAGAACCTCCTACATCCAGGACAACTCCTAATAAAGACGGACAACACCACAGTGATGTGGTACATAAACAAGCAAGGGGGCACACACTCCTACCCCCTATGCAGACAAGCAATGACCTTGTGGAACACAGCTCTGACCTACCAAGTTCAACTACAAGCACAGTTCCTGACAGGAAAGAAAAACACACTGGCAGACGATCTAAGCAGAAACATCACAGATCCTCACGAGTGGAAACTAGATCCACAAGTATTCGCAATGATAACTCAAAAATGGGGGAGTCCAGACATAGATCTGTTTGCTTCCCCCAAAACTGCCAACTACGGAAATTCTACACAAGGACATACCACACACTAGCTTGGAAAGTGAACGCCCTCTCATTCAGTTGGAAAACATTGACATGTGTATGCCTTTCCTCCACTACCTCTTCTGGCAAAGATGCTGCTGAAAGCCAGATTAGAGAGGCCACAAATGATACACATTGCTCCAGACTGGCCACGCCAACACTGGTATCCAGTACTAAGGAACATGGCTCAAGGCCCACCGTGGATTTTGCCTACAATTCCTCACCTGCTCACTCAGCAAAACAATTAGATTCTACACGGCCAGCTCAAGACTTTAAATCTGGCTGCATGGCAAATTGCCTAAATAACCAGTCAACACTTCTCTCTAAAGCTGTGATGGACGTCATTCTGGAAGCCAGAAGAACTAGCACCAGGAAAGTCTATTCAGACAAATGGAAAAGATTCTGCACCTGGAACCAGGCTAAAGGCCTAAATCCCCTAGTCCCAAATATTCCTCAGATTCTTCAATATTTAACTGAGATGTTGCACAAAGGACTTTCCTTCTCATCTATTAAGATCCACGCCTCAGCGATTTCAGCTCAATACAACACGGATCCTCCTATTTTTTCACATCCATTACTAAGACAGTTTCTCAGAGGGGCTAAGAACATAAGACCGCCTCGGAGAGCACCAACACCAACCTGGGATCTCAACTTTGTTCTGGAAAAGCTAACACTTCCGCCCTTTGAACCAGCTTTCACTGCTGATCTACAGTTCCTGTCATGGAAAACTTCCCTGCTGCTAGCAATAACTTCAGCACGAAGAGTCTCAGAACTACAGGCCCTAATGGCAGTGGAACCTTTCATCATTTTTCATCAAGACAGAGTCTCTTTACAAACTAACCCTTCTTTTATGCCAAAGGTGGTATCCAGTGTGGCCCTAAACCAAACCATTCATTTGCCCACCTTTTATCCTGTACATAGTACAGATGTTCATCGTGCATTACAGCTGCAGTAGTTACATATGGGTTTTCAGCCGGCAGGCGGTCCCTCGGTCGGCCGAATTCCAAAGTCTTGGTCCGGCGTCGGTTGTTGTCGCGTACTCTTCTGACGTCAGGGAGGCTAGAGTATAAAAGACACAGCCGACGCCATCTTCTCCAGTCTTTTTTGCCGCGCGGTGCCCGAAGCAGAAGCAGTTCGCAAGTGCCGGTCGGCCAGCTCCTGAATTACGAAAGAATTTCGGAACCGAAGTCTTCATTAAAGCTAAGTACCCCGTTGGGGAACCTTTTCTTGCCTCAGACCGATGTCAAAAAAAAAAGTTAATAATTGTATTTCTTGTGGGAAGCAAATACCGCATAAGGATTTCCATTCCCTTTGCATACCTTGTTTGGGCCCAGACCACGACGTCTCGGGCTGCCGCTTTTGTGCTACCTTCAATAAACGCACTATCAAGCGTCGGGCGGAGTTCGCCCAACACTATTTTGGAAAAGCGTTTAATTATAAAATGTCGTCGGATACTCCGACTACCGCTATGTCCAGAAAACGCAAAGAAAAGGACCGTCAGTCGAGAACTGCGGTCCCCACCGACCACGCCAAACAAGCTCCACGTGGGCGGTTCTCAGTGAGACGCCTTTGCAGTCCCTGACTACCGACGACACTCCCTCGGCGGGGTCTTCTGTACCTGAGACCGCTGGTTCTTCGGCCCTTTCCCAGACTACTACCGAAGCCCCTGTTCTTGTCGAACCCACCAATGTGGATAGATCTACATCCACTCATGGTGTATTTAGGCCTTCATCTTCCTTCTCCATCAAGGCTTTTACTAAAGCCAAATCAGCCAAGCATCCTTCTAGGCCTGCCTCACAAGGCCCAAGACCTGGGCCCACGCCTAAGAAGCACATGCTTAAAATGGCTGAAGACCTGATCTCCCTTATCAGAGGCTCACAGGCCCCTCCGGACAAGAGACCCAGAGTAGAGGAGGATTCTCCTCCTTCTGACCAAGAATCCATTTTATCAGAGCATTCTGATGCTGAAGAACAATCTTATTCTCCTTTTGAGGATTCGGATGCAGAGCAGTCCATTCCTTCTGTATCCCCCCCTGAGGACTTCTCCTTTGGGGAGACTTTGCACTCCTTGAGAGAGCACTTCCACTGGGAAGGCCAAGATTTTTCAGACTCCAAGAAAAGGCTGAGGGAGTTCCTCTGGTTACCTCAGCATAGACCTCTGGCTATTCCTCCTGTTCTGGAGGTTTTGGATGATGTATACTCGGAGGCCTGTCTAAATCCTGATTCTCTGCCTCCTGCACCAGTAAAGCCGGATAGGTATTACAGAGTTCCTAATTCTCATCAGTTCCTCTATAAAGGCCATAATGCAGATCCTGAAACTATTTCTCAAGGCCCCAAGGGAATTAAGGCTTCCACGGCCAAGAATCCACTACCTTCGGAAAGGGAATCTAGATCACTAGAAAGGTGGGGAAAGAAGGTTTACACCTCGGCCACCCTTGCCATGAGGGCCTTAAACTGCCAGTTTCATATGATTAAATATCAACAATTTCTGTTATCACAATTAAAAACAAAAATGTCACAACCTGAACAACCAGATTTAAAAGAGTTGCAGGATATGATGCATAGTGCTGAGCAAGTGGGCAAGCACACCTTACAATGTGGTTATGATGCACTAGAGGCCTCCAGCAGATCAGCCGCCACTGGAGCAGTCATTCGCAGACATGCATGGCTAAGGGAACAAAATCTTCCAGATCAGGTGAAAGCAAAAATTCTAGATGCACCGTTACATAAGGATGTTCTTTTTGGTGGTAATGCTGAGGATATTTTACGTAAAATGGAAGAAAAGGCAAAATCTATGCAAACTGTCAAAGCTTTCTTACAGGTTCAGCCACCAAGGTTCAGCAGGAATTGGCCTTCAAAAAACTGGTCCTTTCCAACCACTGACAAAGCCCAAAGGGGCAGATACAGACGCGGAAGGGGCAGAGGACAAACACAAGGATCCTACAGAGGCAGACAATGGCAATCACCTACACCAAGAAGTGGTGACGACAGTGCACAGCAGTACAGAAAGCAAACTCAATGACTCCCTCATTTCCATGCCAAGCAGAATTCAACTGGCAGCACCTTTGGGAGGGAAACTGGCACTATTTGCAAACAATTGGCATATTGTCACAACAGACAAATGGATTCTGGACATAATAAACAGAGGCTACAAATTTCATTTCCACACTCTTCCAAAAATGAGAGGCATGCCAAACCTACCACAAAATCAAAGGGTAGAGGCACAACTACAAATTGCAAAGCTCCTAAACATGAGGGCTATACAAAAGGTACCTACGCACCAACAAGCACAAGGTTTTTATTCAAGGCTTTTTCTCGTGCCAAGAAAAGGAAGCGACTGGAGACCCATTTTGGACTTATCCATTCTCAACACATTTCTCCTAGTGCCAAAATTCAAGATGCTCACATTACAGCAACTCCTTCCCATGCTGGGCAAGGGGTTTTGGCTGGTAACATTGGACCTCAAGGAGGCATACCTGCATGTCCCAATCAGACAAAGTTGCAGAAGATACCTCAGATTTCTTGCAGGTTCAAGTCACTATCAATTCTCTGCATTGCCCTTTGGCTTATCTACTGCGCCCAGAGTATTCACCAAGTGCCTGGCATCAGTGATTGCATACTGCAGACTTCAAGGGATACAAATTTACCCTTATCTGGACGATTGCCTGATCCAAGTGGACAGCAAACTCGTACTTCTCAAACATCTGGGATATGTGACACGCTTACTCCTTTCTCTGGGATACACCATCAACAAGGAGAAATCAAAACTAACACCCTCTCAGAAAATTACCTTCCTGGGTGCCAACTTGGACACAAACACCCAGATGGCTTACCTAACAACAGAAAAACAAGGGCAACTATCTCATTACTTCAAAATGCTTGCAAAAAGTACCAGGCTTACTGCAAGGAAAATCCTGCAGGCTCTGGGATTCATGGCATCTTGCATTCTTCTAATCCCATGTGCAAAGCTGCACATGAGGAAACTTCAATGGTACCTAAAAAATCTATGGTCTCAACACAGTCACAGCTTAGAAGTGGAGATTCCAATAATACCCTGCCTACAAAAGGAATTCATATGGTGGTCTCAAGCATGCAAACTAAACAAAGGCCTCCCATTCTGCAAGCCTCAAGCTACACAAGTCATAACCACAGACGCTTCAGATTACGCCTGGGGGGCGCACATGAAGGACAGGTGCATTCAAGGCAGATGGCACAAAACAGAAAAGCACCTTCACATCAATCAAAAAGAAATGCTGGCAGTAATAAATGCAATTTCAGCTTTCAGAGAATTCCTGCATCCAGGACAGCTGCTCATAAGAACAGACAACACCACAGTAATGTGGTACATAAACAAACAAGGAGGGACTCATTCATACCCCTTGTGCAGATTAACCATGACTCTTTGGAACCTAGCTCTGGAAAGACAAATAGAACTCCAGGCTCAGTACCTACCAGGAATGGAAAACACACTGGCAGACACTCTGAGCAGGCATATGACAGATCCTCACGAATGGAAGTTACATCCACACGTATTCACAGAGATTGTTCAAGCATGGGGAAGGCCAGACACAGACCTTTTTGCCTCCCACAAAAATCATCAATTAAAAAAGTTTTGCTCAAGGACCTTCCACCCAAAGGCTTGGAAAGTGGACGCCCTTTCATTCACATGGACAACTTGGTCAGTTTATGCATTCCCACCACTACCTCTGCTGCCCAAGGTGCTTCTGAAAGCAAGAACAGACAAGCCAAGGATGATACTGATTGCTCCAGATTGGCCGAGACAACATTGGTATCCACTTTTGAGGAGCCTAACACACACTCCTCCGTGGCCCCTGCCTCTAACACCTCTACTGCTGACGCAGAACAATTTCAAAACGCTTCACAGTCAGCTGAAAACTCTCAGTCTAGCTGCATGGAAAATCCCTTAACTTCACATCAGGCACTACTCTCCAAAGAAGTGCAGGATGTCATTTTGGAGGCTAGAAGACCATCTACAAGAAAGGCTTACTCCGCAAAATGGAAACGGTTTTGCTGTTGGAATGAAGAAAGAGGACAGGATCCTAGAAAATTAAACCTGCCTCAGATTTTACAATACCTAACTGAACTTTTGAGCAAGGGACTTTCCTTTTCCTCAATCAAGATACATGCCTCAGCAATATCTGCAGAATTCAATATGGACCCTCCTTTATTCTCACACCCTCTACTGCGACAGTTCCTCAGAGGGGCTAAGAACATAAGGCCTCCAAGGAAACAACCAGTGCCAGCTTGGGACCTTAACTATGTACTGGAAAAATTGACATTGCCTCCTTTTGAACCAGCTGCTTCAGCAGAATTACAATATTTATCCTGGAAAACAGCTTTCCTCCTGGCCATCACTTCAGCTCGTAGGGTATCTGAGTTACAGGCCCTCATGGCAGTGCAGCCATTCCTCATATTCCATCAGGACAGGGTTTCCCTACGTACTAACCCCTCCTATATGCCTAAAGTAGTATCTAGGGTAGCCCTAAACCAGGCCATCCACCTTCCTACCTTCTACTCTAATCCTCAAAACAAAGGGGAGAGGCTGCTTCATTCTTTAGATATCCATAGGCAACTACGTTACTACTTGGACAGAACCAAGTCATTCAGAAAATCAGATCAACTCCTAGTTTCCTATGCTGTGGGGGGTCAAGGGAAACCTGTGACTAAACAGACCATTTCCAAGTGGATTGGTCACTGCATACGCTTTTGTTATTCCCATCATGGAAAGCTCGTACCTATTGGTATCAGATCACACTCCACTAGGGCCACAGCCACCTCTACAGCCTTCCTCAGAGGAGTGCCTACTAAAGATATCTTGGAGGCAGCCACTTGGAGTTCTGTACATACCTTCACAAAGCATTACCATCTGCCTTTATACTCCAGAACTAGAGCAGGCTTTGCCACTGCAGTTTTGCAGGGCATTCTAGCTCAACCCAGTTCCGTATAGTACCTACCACCCTATACATAGCTTTGGGATTCTACCCATATGTAACTACTGCAGCTGTAATGCACGATGAACATAGTACAGTTTTGTACCTACCATAAATGTAGATGTTCGAGGGCTATTACAGCTGCAGTACAGGTTTCCCACCCTCCTTCCCCTCTTGATAAGACCTTGGGGTTTGAATACCTATTCATACCTGCTGACTGGGTTATCCTACTATGTTTTATTTGCTTACTTTTGTGTATTACACTAATTTATGTATTGCCTTCCTTTTGGGGCACCTGACATCTGGGGCAAGAAAGACTGAAGAAGATGGCGTCGGCTGTGTCTTTTATACTCTAGCCTCCCTGACGTCAGAAGAGTACGCGACAACAACCGACGCCGGACCAAGACTTTGGAATTCGGCCGACCGAGGGACCGCCTGCCGGCTGAAAACCCATATGTAACTACTGCAGCTGTAATAGCCCTCGAACATCTACATTTATGGTAGGTACAAAACTGTACTTTTTGTACCTACCATAAATGTAGATGTTCGAGTGTTCACACTGCTGCAGTCCAGGTTACCCTCCCTCCATCCCCTCTGAACTGGCTGGACTTATCTATTCCTTTCTATCCTATACAACCTCTGTGGTGAATTTGCTTGTGACTGAAGGTTTTGTTTTATTTTTATATAGAAATATGTATTGCCTACCTATTGGGGCACCTGACATCTGGGGCAAGAAAAACTGAAGAAAATGGCGTTGGATGCATCTTATATACCCCTGGTGCACTGACGTCAGGGAAGAAGCGACAGCAACCGACGCCGGACCAAGACTTTGGAACTCGGGCCGACTGCAGGACCGCCTGATGGCAGAATAACCCAACAGTGATGACTGCAGCAGTGTGAACACTCAAACATCTACATTTATGGTAGGTACAAAACTGTACTTTTTCTGGAGAAGCATGAACTCATGGAAGAAAAACGGTAAAATGTATCACACATTAATTATAAGCACAGAGGAGTTATGTTAGATCGCAAGTGAGTCAGTAGCGGATAGTTGAGTATACTAAGCAATGTTAACAGAGTTGTAAAAGTATAATTCAGCATGACAGATTGAAATGACTAACGATCATAACACGAAAGTGTTGACAATTGTTTACAGTGTTTATAACTTTTTGATAACAAAGAGGAAATACACATAACAGTAAGAGGTTAGCTTTAGCAAAGAGCATGGGTAAGAAGGAATTTCAGTCATATTTTTCTTTGAAGAAAGAAGAACGTCGTGTTTATGGCTTAATTAATGCTCAAAGTTGATAAAAAAGGTGACCAATATTTAAGAAGATGTATGAACTACATCTAGGAATAGTAAACTGTAAAGAAAGGCAATTAAGTATAATGTGGTAGCCAGGAATGTTGAGTCAGAACAGAGATGTGACATTTACAATGCATACAGTAAAAGCAATCCAAAATAAAGGTTAATGGATGTACTCTGTGGTTGGTCTGGTACTGAAGGGCCTGTTTGTCCATGCAATCAAACAGGCGCAGCTTTGTCTCTGTTTAAGGAAGTCGTACTTTATGTGGATAGGTTATAATTCCAAGTATACAGAAATAATCCTACTAACAGACACCATAAGTGTGGGCTTGATTAATGAATTAAGGTCCGTATTCTGGAGATGGAAGGTGTACTGCGGTGGTGGTGCTGCGGTAGCGTTGTCGCCTCACAGTTAGACGTTGCCCATTTGATTCTCAGTTAGAGCGTCTTCTGTGTGGCGACATGCGTGAATGGGCCTTCCTTCCTTGAAGGTTGTGCGTTAGGACTGACAAGCCAGCACGTAAAAATCTACTGCCAATCATTAGCGGACCGGAGTTCCACTGTGGCGACCCCTAACTGGGAAAAGCCGAAAGACACAAACAAATTCTGGAGATGGAAGGTACCTGATATTCTCATAATGATAGTGGTCCTTAGTACATCAGTCAGGAATTCAGAAAATATATGACTGGAAGTTTGAGCCTATATGTCCAGTTTGACCTATCCACATTTTAATGGACAGGTGAAGACAACTACTCAAACAGTAAAAAATCTTAAAAGGAATAAGCAGGACTAGTAAATGCTTCCTTCTTAAAAGTGGTTTGTAAATTTAATCTCAAGCCAGTTGTTAACCCCTCAAGTCTTCTTTAACTAACCTATTCAGCATGAGGGGGCAGTCGTTGTATATCCTGAATGTTAAAAACAATGAAAATTTATATTTTTATTTTTATTTATTTATTTTTTGCCCCTGTAGCTACCAGCCATCAAATTTCTCCCAGTCGGACTCAGTGTGTTTGTTCTCCAGTACTAGGGAAGTACCCAGTGTAGTACAGGGGAAGAGAGCCATCTGAAGAGGAACATTATTTAGGCAGCCATGAGAGCTGCTTGTGCTCTTGCAGGTATTCCGGCAATGAGGCCATTGTTGTAAAGATTTAATCCCACCCATGCTTAGAGGGATGTGTAACCTACTTCCCCACTGAAGCCACTGGTCTTTTTGCATGTAGCTTCATGCTACTATTCATGTGCAGTATGAAGGCTACTGCTGTACAGTGGCTTTGTGGTTCACACATCTTTTCCCAGTCTGCGCCCACATCTTACCACCCCTTTTCTGTGGGGTTATGTTTTTCTTGCAGCCAGCTCTGTCCCCTGGAAGAATGAACATGCCCATCCTCTGCCAGCTTTGTCAAGCATCGTAGTAGCCAGACAGACTCCAGCCACAGGGAATTACCCTGTATGTCACCAGAGCTGGCAGTGAACTATATTATTGAATGGTGGAGCAAGTATTGAAAAAACAAACAGAACTAAAATATAAAAGAAGAGTACTTGTGATCTGGTGCCCTGCATCTTATGTTTTATTCAAAAAGTGTCTTTTACATGCTTAAAGCAAATGCCATTTGGCTGCATCAGAAGTTGACAAACTTTAGGTGGGATTCCCCATGAAAATCGTTCAAGAAGATAGGCTTCAGTCTGACACATATCACAAAATATTGTTTGGACTCCGTAGTTTTAGCAGATAAATCAGTACAAGTCTTAATACTATATTAATAGAATTTAACTATCAGGAATTAAAAATAAATGTTTAAGCTGTTTATCTCAACTTGGCGTTATTATGCGCACAAATATGGCCAGTACATATCCAGTTTAAGTAAAATGTACTCTTTAACTGCCGGCCAACAATGAGTTTTGATTTTTTTGTGACTAAGGAACTTCATTAGGTTTAGGTTATCAATTTGAGGAAACGCTACACTAGGATTTACTTCTTGGGCTTTGTATTTTGTAAATAGGAATGTATGTGTAATACAGATGAGGAAGCAGTCTTAAGAAGATAACAAAAAAAAAAAAAACCTACAACAGTTTATTTATTCATAGGTTCATATGTGTTTACTAGGCTTTTTAAGCCTAGCTATGCATCCCGAATCTCTGACAAGTTCTGACACCCTTGATAAGTGTAAGCATGGGCCTGGAAGATGAACCGTTTGCAGGTTACCTGTTTGCATTAGAGACATAGGTGCCAAATAGTTTATTAATAGTTATTAACCAGGAAGTTCTGATTGGGTATGACCTATTTTTGTTTTAGACTTGAGAAGAGCTCCAAAGATTCTCACAGTTGCATTTAAAAATGCCAGCAAGGGCCTGCTGGAGCAGTAACATGCTGCTCACAAGACCAGAGTGCAAGGGGTCAGACATTGAGAGGCCACTGCCCAGTCATCTTTGCTGTTTAGAGGTGGGCACCGGATTTTATCTGGTTACCCCTTCAGTTTTCAGGCCAAGGGTGTGGCAGTGGAGAATCTGTATAATGTATGTGTGTTTCATGAAGGATGCATATGTAGGAGTAGCTGGTTGATACATTGCAGAAGGAATTATTTGTAGGTCAGTAACAAAAAAGCCCCACCATCGGGCAATTTCCCGTTTCTCATAATTAGTTATCTGTAAAGGATAAAAAGAGTAAAGTAATGTGTGTGAAATGGGATGCTTTGTGTTATAATGTCACTAGATAAGTTAAAAATTAAAAGTATAATAAACTGTTTTGGCTGGAAGAGTAATGCTAGATTGACTTTAAGTCATCAGGGCTTTGTCGTTGTGAACACTAGCAAAGGGTAAATATAACATTTGTAACTTATTGCTCCTGCTGTTTGTTGGGATGGAGATTTAAAGACAGTTTGCTAAGTGTTTTGTGCATGTATGTGTTTATTATCAGTATTTATTTAAAGGACCACTAGACTAGTGCATTCCATTACATATGACCCTGGAGATTTGGTCAGATAAAGCAACTAGCACAAACTGTATGTGGAGGTCAAGGGACCTATACCAGGTCTACAGAAAGAGGCTGATTTCTGTTTGTAGTGTTAACCGTCCACAGTATCTGCCAGAGTACAATACAATACTTGTTCTCGGCTGGTGGCATATTAGAAAACAGAAGTAGCCATTTTTAAGCAGCAGGCAGTAATGCAAAATCCATCAGTGCCATTTTGACATAAGGTAGTTTGGTAGCACACCCCCCCTTACTTTAAGCTACATTGACCTCCAAGTCAGTTATATACTGTAAAAGGTTAGTGCAGATTCCATGCCTCTAGGATCGAGGGTGGGAAGCTTTGGGACTCTGAAAACTTTATTGTAAAATTACTGAAAAAACAGGAGTGGTTTCATCCTCTGTAAATTGTAGGACTAATGCTGTAGGCTTTAGGACTGCTGAGCACTCCAGACTTCCCCCAGTCCCGTAATGCACCCCATCAGCTACCCTTCTCCAAGTCTTCATTTCCACAGTCAAGCAAAACATCATTCTGCTTTGCTTACCCAGGATGCTGTTTTAATGCTTCAAGGACAGGAGTTTATGAAGTACTAGTTTTCCTTCCACTTAACATTCTTCTACACTCTTAGGTGTCCTTGTTTCTGTATTTTCTGTTGATTCTCCATGGGTTTGTGTTTGTTTTTTTCATGCTTGGATTGTTAAAAAGGCTTATTTTTCCTTCAGTCTTTTTTGTGTTGCTCACCGGGGGAAGAGTTACTCTGTGATTGTGCTGTTGCTGTTCCCCCTGAGGATCTCTGCATTTTGGTGCGTTTCTTGATTTAACTGTGTATTGTCTTGATGTTGCAATTTTTGGCTTCTCACTCAAGTGCTTTAGTTCATTCTGGTTGCTGTTTGAGTATTGGCCCCTATCAAGGATTTCATTATTACCCTTCTCTGCCACAGGACATGCATACTGTATGTCTCTTTCAGCTGGGTGTGGGTCATACCACTGATACATGTGAAATTTGTTGAAAATTCAGTTTTGCTATGCCTGGGTAAAGGAAGGAAAGGCTTTTATTATTTATTTATTATTTATTGACATTTGTTGACTGGAAAAGTTCACTGGGCTTGAGACCCATTTTCAGTGGAGGCCCAGGGAAAAAAGCTCCAAGTTACATGAAAATCATTACATGAATTTGTAAGGAAACAAAATTATAATTATAAAGCAAGTGAAGTAATACAGAAAACTGTCCAAACTTTAATTTCAGTTGTACAAGACTGGCCTTTTGTGACTGCCAGTCTGGCTAATTCAGTAGATTTGGCTTCAGCATCAAGCACTTGGACACTGTAGACTTCTCACTTGATGTCCAGACTTTTAAAGTATCCCATACAGCAGCTGGCACATGTTATGAAGAAAAAGGTTCAGAAGAGATGCCAAGACTCTTCTTCAGTGTCTGAGGTCATCCAGTAGCTGAAGAGCCGGCTTTCATGCAGGAGCATGATGTTCTTCGTGTTTCACTGTTGCAGTCATCACACTTGGGTTATGTGCCTGCAGGTAGCCCTCAGTCAGGCCACATACTAGAGTCTTGGGATTTCTGTGTCGGATGCTGTCACTTCTTCCATGACATCAGGTCGTCAGGGGTATAAAACAGGCAGCCGATGCCATTACATCAGTCTTTCTTGCCGAGAAGGAGCCTGAAGCAGAAGCAGTTCGCAATTGCCAGTCGGCCACTACCTGAAATTTTTGTTTTTCGAGTTTCAAACCTGAAGTCTTCTTTTTTCTTGCTCTAACCGATGTCTGAAAAAGTTAACAATTGTCTTGCCTGTGGAAAGCAAATACCTCACAGAGATTTTCATTCTTACTGCGTCACCTGTTTAGGGCCAGACCACGACGTCCCTCACTGTCGGTTTTTTGCCTTGTTTAACGCCTGAACCATTTGACGTCGGGCTATTTTTGTCACTAAATTCTTTTGCTGTCGTTCTCCATATTCCGATATGGCTTCGATAAGCCATCCGACTACTGATTTTCCGAATAAGCGTAAAGATAAAGACAGAGACAGACCACATAGGTCCAAAACTGCCGAAGATGCTTCTGTTATACTAGTCGCCAGTCCGCCGGTACTCACTGTGGCGCCTTTGCAGCTCCTGATGCCCACGTCTACAGATTCACAGGCCTCTGCTGAGACCCATTCGGAGTTTGGTATGCCGTGAGATGCTTTTTCAACTATGGAACCTGCGGTTGTCACTACCTTGGATGGGTCCGGAGCCACTGTGCAGGCACCGGCTTCTGAAGGTGTATTCTGACCTACCGATGTACGCATTAAACCAACAACTTCGTTTCCAGCTAAAACTACCGAGTTTCTCCCTTTTTCTAATATAGTTGGAAAAGCCTGGAATCTCCTCCCAAATAAACTCTCCACACTTCCCTCACTATCCTGTTTCTAAAACAAATTGAAATTGTTCCTCAAAACTCACTGGTTATGCCCATGCTCCAAACCTGACTAGTCTATATGTGTCTCTAAATACTTTTCTCTTCCTACCCCGTCAACTCACTTACAGCAAATCCTCCTTATTAAACTATTTTACTAACTATCTCTAGCATACCTTGATTGTATTAGCATTCCTTTGTTATGCCTGTATTCTGCACTGTAAATATTACTGTGATAACCTGTAATAGGTACTGTTAATAGTTTTATTTGTCTCATGTTTTGTTAGTTGTTATTATGTTAATTTCATTGTCCTACCTAGGAGCTTATCTCCCCGGGCCTCTACTGAAAATGGACATGTATCCAGCTAGACTAGCCCGGTCAACAAATGTAAAATAAATAAAAATAAAATAAAATTCTCAGGCCCAGAGTACGCACTACACCTAGAAAACCGACGGCCAAAGTGCATGCTCAAGCTCCCATGGCCAAAAACAAATGCTTAGAATGGCTGAATACCGTATCACCCTAATTAGGGGAAGCCAGACTTCCCCTGCTAAGAGACAAAGGACTGAGTTTCTTTCTGATTCTACAGACCAGGAGTCTGATGATTCTGACCCTTCTGATTACCAGGACATACTCTTATCTACCTTTGAGGATTCAGATGCAGAGGAATCCATTCCCTCTGCCTCCCCTCCAGAAGATTTTTTTTTTGGTGAAACCTTGCATACTTTAAGAGCGCATTTCCACTGGGATGCCAGGACTATCCTCAGTCCAAAAAGAGACTCAGGGAATTTTTAGAGTTGCCTCAGCACAGGCCTCTAGCTATACCCCCTGTCCTAGATGTTGTAGATGATGTCTTCATGGAATCCAGTCTTACTCCAGACACTTTACTACCGGCCCCTAGAAAACCTGACAGGTACTACAGAGTACCTGATTCTCACAAATTTCTCTTTAAGAATCCTACTGCGGATCCAGAGACCATTTCCCAGGGACCTAAAGGTATTAAGGCTACTACAGCCAAAAACCCTACTCCTTCAGACAGGGATTCCAGACCTTTAGACAGATGGGGTAAGAAGGTATATACCTCTGCAACTCTTGCCATCCGGACATTGAATTGCCATTTTCACATGTTGAAGTACCAGCAACATATTATGGAACTAATTAAACAAAAAATGGTGTTATTTCCAGATTGCGTAGAAAATAAATTTTTACAAGAGTTAATGTATTCTGCAAACCAAGTTAGTAAGCATACTTTGCAGTTTGGCTTTGATGCCCTAGAAGCATCTTGCAGGGCTGCAGTCACTGTGTCTGTACTGAGAAGGCATGCTTGGCTGAAGAAACAAACCTTGCCAGACCATGTCAAATCAAAATTACTAGACGCTCCTTTAAATCAGGACCGTTTATGTGGCACCAAAGCAGAAGAGGTTCTTAAAAAGATGGAAGAAAAAGCTTAATCTACACAAACTGATAAAGAATTCTTACAAGTGCAGCCACCTAGATTCAGTAGGCATTGGCCTTCGAAAAACTGGTCCTTTCCAACCCCTTCCAGGCCTTGTCAGTCCAAAAACAGGGGAACCAGACCACCAAGACTACAGTCTCAAGGTATGCAGAGATCTAAACAATGGAGTGTTCCCACCTCAAAAACAGGGAGTGGTAAGCCACCCCCTTATGGAAAAAGTTCACAATGACTTTTCAGTTATCCTTCCCAGGCCTGCCCAACTACTTGCGCCCCTAGGAGGAAAACTTGCCCTTCATGCCAAAACTGAAAGTCCATTATTCAGGACCGATGGGTTCTAAACATTGTATCCCAGGGGTACAGATTCTACTTCCATTCACTGCCAACCCCAAGTGGGTTTCCAGACCTTCCTCCAAACCAGTGGGCAGAGGCTCAAAAGCAAGTACTTTCCCTGCTCAATATCAGGGCCATTCAACCTGTTCCATTACAACAAAGGGGACAGGGATTCTGCTCCAGACTGTTCCTGGTGCCCAGAAAAGAGGACTCTTAGCGCCCTATCCTGGATCTATTAATTCTCAACATTTTTCTGGTGGCCCCAAAATTCAAAATGCTTACCCTGCAACAACTTCTCTCTGTACTAGCCAAGGATGCCTGGTTTGTCACCCTAGACTTAAAAGAAGCTTATCTGCACATCCCCATAAGGGAGTCTTGCAGGGAATATCTACACTTCAGGGCAAGCTGTATGCACTATTAGTTCTCTGCACTTCCCTTTGGCTTATCTACTGCACCCAGAGTATTCAGAAAGTGCCTGGCTCCAGCCATTGCATACTGCAGGGAGAGAAATATCCAAATTTTCCCATACTTGGATGATAGCCTGATTCAGGCGGACAGTCAGGAATTGCTACTTCAGCACCTGGCATTTGTAAAAAGACTCCTGTCTTCATTGAGGTACACCATCAATGAAAAGAAATCACAACTGGTGCTCAGTCAAAAAATTGTATTCCTGGGAGCAAGCTTGAACACAACTTCCCAGATGGCATTTCTCACTCCAGAAAAACAGGTCTGTTTGAACAACTACTTCAAACAAATGGCCATCAAAACCCAGCTATCTGCAAGGAAAATACTGCAAGCCCTAGTGTTCATGGCCTCATGCATTCTGCTAATTCCATGTGGAAGACTGCGTATGAGGAAATGTCAGTGGTACGTAAAAAGTTTTTGGTGCCAACATTCTCAGGACCTGGAAACAGTTATTCCTATCATACCCTGTCTAAGGGCAGAGTTCCTTTGGTGGGAAGAAGCATGCAACCACAACAAGGGACTGCCATTCACTCAACCCCTCGCCGTCTAAATCCTGACTACAGATGCATCAGACTATGCATGGGGGCCTCACATGGCATGCAGAAATTCAGTGCATGTGGAGCCCAGGACAAATCCTCCTGCACATCAATCAAAAAGAGATGTTAGCTGTACAGTATAAACCGACAGCCTTCAAATACCTAATCCTTCCAGGACAGCTGCTGATAAAAACACACAACACCACAGTTATGTGGTACATAAACAAGCAGGGGAACCCATTCTTACCCAGGTTAGCCATGGCTCTGTGGAACACAGCCTTGAGCAACCAAGTGCATCTACAAGCTCAATTCCTGCCAGGCAAACAGAATTCACTAGCACATGACTTAAGCAGAAATCTCCTGGACCCACGCGAGTGGAAATTGGAGCTCAGCACCTTCAACCTTCTAATCCAGCGGTGGGGGACACTAGAGGTGGACCTCTTTGCCTCCCCCGGGAACCACCAGTTGAGCAAATTTTGCACTGGGAACCCTCACAGCAGGGCCTGGAGGGTGGATGCCTTATCTTTGAAATGGGAAAATCTCTCAATGTATGTCTTTCCACCTCTGCCCCTCCTCTCAAAAGTACTACTCAAGATCAGACAGGACAGCCCAAGGGCAACTCTTATTGCCCCAGACTGGTCACGCCAGCACTGGTACCCACTGTTACACAGTCTGACAACAGTGCCACCCTGGCACCTTCATCAGACACCTTCCCTGCTCTCTCAGCAGGAGGGACAGATTTTGTATCCACAGCTGCAAACCCTAAACCTTGCAGCCTGGCTTATCCCCTGAATACTCCACCAGCAACCCTCAGCAAACAGGTGCTGGACATCATTCTTGAAGCCACAAGGCCTAGTACTAGGAAATCCTGTGCTGAAAAGTGGAAAAGATATTGTTCTTGGAATCAGTCTCAAGGAAAGGGCACAGCTGTGCCCTCCTTACCTCAAATCATTGATTACCTAGCAGAGCTACTCCACAGAGGCCTATCCTTCTCCTCCATTAAAATTTATGCCTCCGCCATCTCAGCTCATTACAATACTGAGCCACTGCTATTCTCTCACCCTCTCATCAAACAGTTCCTGAGAGGAGCTAACAACTTAAGGCCCCCTAGGAGAGCACCCGCCCCTGCCTGTGACCTTAACTTTGTACTGGAAAAGCTCGCGCTTCCCCCTTTTGAACCTGCGGTTTCAGCAGAGTTAAAATTCCATTCTTGGAAAACAGCTTTGCTTTTAGCCATAACCTCAGCTAGAAGAGTGTCTGAGTTACAGGCACTAATGGCTGTGGAACCCTGCATTATTTTCCATGCTGACAGAGTTTCCCTCAGGACTAACCCATCCTTTATGCTTAAGGTGGTCTCCAGTGTGGCTCTAAACCAAGCCATCCATTTGCCAACCTTCTTCCATAATCCTCAGAATAAAGAGGAAAGGATCCTGCACTCCTTGGACGTGCACAAACAGCTCAGGTTCTACCTTGATAGGAGTAAATCTTTCAGAAAATCTGCCCAGCTGCTAGTCAGCTTTGCTACAGGAGCAAAGGGCAAGGCCATTTCAAAGCAAACCATTTCCAAATGGATAGCACACCACATCCATTTCTGCTACAAACACCATGGAAAACCTACACCACAGGGGATCAGAACACATTCCACTAGGGCTACTTCCACCTCTACAGCATTTCTCAGGGGAGTCCCTACCAGGGACATTCTGGAAGCTGCAACCTGGAGTTCTGTACACACCTTTACCAAGCATTACCACTTACCTATTTTTTCTAAATCCAGAGCTGGATTTGCTACAGCAGTCTTACAGGGCCTTTTAGCCAGCCCTAACTCCTCTTGACTGGTTCCATCCTTCCTCAGCTTTGGGAATCAACCTAAGTGTGATGACTGCAACAGTGAATCACGAAGAACATAGTACAGATGTGTACATGTAGATGTTCGAGTGTATTCACTGTTGCAGTCCTGGTTTCCCTCCCTCCAGCCCCCTGTTTTTCTCTATCCTTTGTACCTATCCTCTGTATGGCCTTTTTTTATGGCAGTCGTATTTACTTTTTACTAGTGGTGTTCCACACCATATACTAGCTTCCTATTTGGGGGGCTCCTGACATCTGGAGCAAGAAAAACTGATGTAATGGCGTTGGCTGCCTGTTTTATACCCCTGATGACCTGACATCATGGAAGAAGCAACAGCATCCGATGCAGAAATCCCAAGACTCTGGTATTCGGGCCGACTGAGGGCTATCTGCAGGCAGATAACCCAAGTGTGATGACTGCAACAGTGAATACACTCGAACATCTACATTTATGGTAAGTGTACACAACTGTACTTTCTCCAACTCCCCCCATGGCTGCTCCTCAAAATATTTCTTAGGTGGTGTTTTCACCTGTTTTTGTGTCAGTTGTGATACTGGTGAATTCATTGTCAGACAGAGAGGTACATGTAAGCACACAATTCTCCATAAAGACTTCATATGGCAAGACCCCCCCGACCCCCCCCCCCATTGTGGATTTGGACCATGGGAATTTGTAAGTGGGAGTATTTGTAACAGACAAGAAGTTTTCAGGACTCCGCCCTCCACCAGGGTCCATGACAAAAGCTACACCTCTTATGCTTACCTTTCCTATTCACTCTAGGGCTTTCCTGGTTCTTTGACTCATTTGCTCTGACTGCTCTTGCACTGGTGTCAGTGGGTGCTTTCCTGGCATTTAGCAGTCACTTCTTGTTTATTCCAAATCCTTTATCATGTCTTTTGGTGCTGATTCATCCTGGGTTGATTGTGCCATTAGCAGTGGCTTAAGGGTGTCAGTACTCTCCTTTTTTGGTGTGGCTGACACTAATGGCATTTTTGTCTGCCAAATTCACGTTCTTTGGTATTGCTTCCACTGCTAACCTTGAGCTTGGCACCAAGCCAGCCATCTGTGGTGTGACACCCTTCTTGCTTCCTTGCTCCATTGATACAAAATATTTCTTTTGTCCTAACTTCTGCTAGAGTGCCTATCATCCAATATTCCCAGAAGAACAGTAGGACTCAGGTCATCTGCAGAGTTACTCCTGCCATTTCAGGTTGCCAGAAGTCCTCCTCAGAATCCCTACTAGAATCTCCTTCTCCTGATTTGGACATAGGCAAGGGGAATACTAACCCCTAGATAACCCCAAATTTGGGAAGATCATAAAGATGATGATGCAAAAGTGGGTATATCCCATGGATCCCATGTTTTCACCACAGCAAACCCTGCAAGTTACGTTTAGGTTATGAAATCAAACTTCCTAGGTGGTCTCTCATATTTCAGATCTTATCTGGGTGTCTGCTAAGGTGGTGTGGCCCTCTATGGATACAGTAGCTCCAGTCCCAATAAAAGCCAGAGTGCTACTCCCTCGCAAAGTGGAGTTTCTGGTTGGAGAACTCCTAAACAAGATATAGTGGCCTCTCCATTGACCCTAAAACAAGAGTCCTGCCCTCTCGAGCTCTGCAGTTCATCCACCGGACAAAAAGACCAGAGCAAATGACTGTTTCAAAATTGTTGTGTACTACTGTTTCTTGTTGCTGTTTGTCTTCTGCTGGTCGTAGTCATGGAACGTCTTGTTTTAAGAAGGGCAGATGTAACCAGAACTTTCTTCCATAAGGTAGACACAATTTGCATGTCTGTCTGTGGGAGATGAATTTCAATGTAAAATGTAATATTTGAGAAATGTTTAACTCTCAGATTACCAGAGAGTGGGGAACATAAGATGTCCTTCCATATCACTGTTGCAGTACTCTTTACAACAGGGATTCCCTGTCTAGGGAATCCCAATGTTCTGGACAGTATACCAAAGCCTTTAGGTTGTAATGGGTACACCGTATGTCAGATGTATGCTCCCCATGTGCTTCATAGGGAATAAAGATGATGTCCGGATGTACAAATCTCAGAACTTCTCTGCCGCCAGTACAAACACCATCTTCGATCATCGGTCTGAACGTTCATTCATCTGCTGGTTACCAAACTGATTTGAGATAAGTGCCTTGTTGTTTTTTTTTTTTAATTTTCTTATCTTTGTTTTGCCTTGTTCTGGTTGTTGGTGTCATGTCATCCAGAAAGGGGAAATGTCAGTGTGGGAGATGGATTCCCATAAAGATCTGTTCTGTTTAGGCATTTCTGCCAACCATACATTTTGTGAGATTTCTCAAGCTTTCAGCCCTAAGATGTTGCATAGTCAGCTTTCTTCCGTTGCCATTTACCTAGAGAACCAACAACTTAAACTGTAGGCTTAAGACATTAAGGAAGAATTTTCTGTCTTGAGGGTCAGCCATCTGTGAATAAAAAGAAAGCTTGGTCGGATTCTTTGGCTGTACCGCTTCCACTGGATGTCTCTCTTGAGTCTGGTGAAGACCCAGAGGATCGTCCAGTTTCCTTCTTGGATTCCTGTGATGCAGCCGCTTCAGAGGCCAGCATGGAGACCTTGCAGATGTCCGCTTTGGATGTACAGGGGGAACTGTGACTGACAGTTACTGAAGGGCCTAGGGGTATTCCTCAGATATCAGTGAGGGAAGAGGTCCAGACTATAATTCTAGTCATATCATCTGGGGTCAGAGCTTTCTTTTGCCTGCTCCTAAGTGTCCTCAAAGTGAATGTCAAAACATCACTCAAGGCCCCTCCAAAGGGGGTTTCTGTTCCTGCTGCTCCTTGGTCTTCTGCCCGTCTTAAGAGGCCTAGGGAGCAGGATTCCTCTGATGGTGATGCTGATTCTGATGAAGAGTCACTTAATTATTCCTCTCAGATTCCTTCTTCATTCGACTATGGTTTCTTTGGAAGAAGAGTCTATTGGTCCTGACTCTCCTTTTAAGGAGATTTTGTTTGGTGACACTATTTCCAGAATTATGGAATTTTTCAAATGGGACTGTGCCCAGGTATCTGATGTTCAGAAGAGGCACTGTGAGCTTCTATGGATGGAGTCTCCTAGGCCCTCTGCTGTTACTCCTGTTCTTGCTGCCATGCTGGATGCTTATTCCAGTGCTTTTCAGGCTCCTGACTCCCAACCCTCTGCTCCCAAGAAACCTAAGTTTTATAAAGTGCCTGATGACTACAAGTTTCTTTATAGGTGTTCCTCTGCTGACCTGTCTGTGATGTCAGTGGCATCTGATAAGCCTTCCAAATTGCTGACTTCTACTATATTGCTTCCCTGTGATAAGGACAGTAGAACCATGGAGAGGGTGGGTAAGAAGATGTATACTTCTGCTAACCTAGCCTTTAGAGCTATGAACTATCAGACCCATATGACCAGGTATGTCTTGACTCTTCTCTCTCAGGCCTGTCAAGCCATTTCAGATCTTCCTGATTCTGAAAGGAAGGCCTCTGATCTTGCCTTGTTACAGACATCCTCCCAAGATGCTGTTCATTTCATTAAAAGCAGCTATGATGCAGCTGCTGCTTCATCTAGGGCTGCTGCTTTTGGATCTGTTTTGAGAAGGTGTTCTGACTCAGACTTCACCCTTTACCTGATGATATCAAAGCTAAACTGATGGATGCTCCTCTGGATAATAAGCATTTATTTGGTGCTGCTGCTGCAGAGTTAAGTCCCTGCAAGAAAAGGACAAGGCCTTGCAGGAGTTGAAGCATATTTTTGTTTCACCTGTTCCCAAGTTTCAGGGGAATTATCCTAACAAGCCTGCCTTTGTCCATAGACAGCTCGTCCTCCCACCGGGGGTAAAAAGGGTGCTAGAAGGGCTCCTCCTGCTAAGGCTACCCAAATTCCTTCTACTCAGAAGCCTCCTTTTCCTGACAAACCATGTGCTGTCTGACTATCATGTTCTTTTCTGTTACATTCCTCTTTCTCTGCATCTTTCCCTGTCTTTTCCTATCTGGGAAAAGGTCACCCAAGACTCCTGGGTTATTTCCATAATTCGCCAGGGTTATTACATGGCTTGGAAATCTCTTCCTCCCTTTTTGGGCATTCCTCAGTTTCCTCAGGAACAACTGCCCTTTTTTCCAAAGGTGCTTCAGGACCTGTTGGCTCAAGAAACTATTCAAGAAGTTCCAATTCTTCACAGGGTTAAGGGGTTTTACTCTAGAATGTTCTTGGTCCCCAGGAAAGAAAGCACCTGGAGACCCATTCTAGATCTTTCTCACCTAAACACCTTTTCGAAGGTCCCTTCCTTTCAGATGCTATCCATTCAAATCTTGTTTCCTGTGCTACTTCCTCAGGCTTTTCTAGTTTCACTGGATCTCAATGATGCTTATCAGCACATTCCTGTTTATCCGTTTTTCAGGAAGTTTTTTACATTTTTCTGTTGCTTCCTGGCATTTTCAGTTCTCTGCTTTGCACTTTGGCCTTTCTACTGCCCCAGGGGTCTTCACCAAATGCCTTGCTCCTGTGATTGCTTTCTGCAGATTGAGAGGGATACAGGTCTTTCCTTACCTAGACAACCTGCTCATTCAGGCCTCCTCTCAAGAGACTTTACTTCAGCATCTTCACTTTGCTGTTTCTCTCCTGCAGAGTCTGGCATTTACTGTGAATTTCCAAAAATCATTCCTGTCTTCTTCTCAGGATCATGTTTTTCTGAGGTGCAGACTGTTGCAGTGCTGGCATCCCTGCCTCCTCCCAAGGCTTTAACTCTGATTGCTTTCTTTCAATCCCTTCTTCCTCTGGCTTCCATTACAGCCTCAGAGTTTCTGAGGGCTCTGGGTTACATGGCTTCCACCATTCTTATGCTTGCTCTGGCCAAGCACCATCCAGTGGTTTCTAAAGTCAGTTTAACTTCAACATTCTCATCCTTTAGATTTTCTAGTCCCTCTTCTTCCATGCCTCAAGCTGGAATTTCAGTGGTGGATTTGTCAGTTGTCCCTCAACCCAGGGCTTCCTATTCAACCTCCTATCCCCTCTCAGAAACTCTTCACAGATGCCTTGGGCATGGGATAGGGGGCCCCCTTTGGTCCTTTGAAAGTGCAAGGCCTTTGGTCTCTTTGACAAAAGAAAGACCACATCAGTATCAAAGTGATGAGAGCGGTTCTTCTGGCTCTTCAGGCTTTTAATTCTCTTTTCCTTGAAGAGGTCCTCAAGATTCTTACAAACAATACCACAGTGTTGTGGTATATCAACAAGTAGGGGGGACAAGGTCTTATTTCCTGTGAGATTAGCTCTTCAGGTTTGGGATCTAGCTATCCAGTATCAGGTGACCCTTCAGGCAGTTTACATTCCCTCGAATCAGAACATAGTGGCAGATTCTCTGAGCAGGACCATAATAGAATCCTATGAGTGGATACTTCATAGAGATGTGTTTCTGGACATTGTCCAGCAGTGGGGTACTCCTCAACTAGATCTGTTTGCCTCCCCTCTGAACAGACAGCTTCCTCTATTATGCACCAGAGTCCCTTGTCCTCTGGCCTGGAAGGTGGGTGCCCTTTCTTTTTCTTGGAAGGGGATGTTTCCTTATGCCTTCCCTTCCTTTCATTCTGAAGGTCCTGTTCAAGATATAACAGGATACTCCCAAAATCTTGTTGGTGACTCTCTTTTGGCCCATACAGCATTGATTTCCTCTTCTTCTGCATTTATCCAAGTGCAGTCATCATGTTACCTCACAGGGTGGACCTACTCACACAAGACAAGAGGTCTCTCATCCTTTCCCACCTGTCCACAGTTCAGCTGACATTGGGGTGATAGGGATTTGATCCCCTTTAGACACCTTTTTCCTGAGAATGTGCTTCGGGTCCTGCAAGAGGCAGGAAACCCAATACAAGAAAATGTTATTTGTCCAAATGGAAGAGATTTTCTGTTTGTTGCCTTTCTCATAACCTGGATGCACTTACTCCCTTGGTTCTCTCTTATTTGTGTGAATTACTCATTGCTTGGTCAGCCTTCCGTTAAGGCCAATCTATCGGCTATCTTTGCTTGACTGTCTTTGACTCCACTTTGGCCTCTGAGTTTGAGACCAGCTTCTTAAAGGCATCCTTCACATTGGGCCTCCCAAGAAAACTATCCCTCCTTCCTGGGACCTTAATTTTGTTTTATAAAAATTGACTCAGGCTCCTTTTGAGTCTGCTGTTTCAGCTTCCTTTCAGCAATGTTCTTGGAAGACTGTTCTTCTTTTGGCCCTTACTTCTACCAGACAGGTGTCTGAGTTGCAAGCCGTTATGGCTGTTCCTCCTTTTTCAGTTTTTCATAAGGAGAGGTTGTCCCTTTGTACTAATCATTTTTTTATGCCCAAGGTGGTTAATGAATTGTCTCTTAATCAGTCTATTTATTTGCAGACTTTTATCCCTTCTCTGCAATCTGCTAGTGAGAAGGTTTTTCACACCTTGGATTTGCATAGACAACCCAGATATAATTTGGATAAGACTAAAGCTCTTTGTAATTATGAACAGCTTTTTGTTTCTTTCCATTCTAGGCCCTTATGTTTGGCTGTTTCCAAACAAACCATTTCTTCTTGGATATCTAAAGACATTTCTTTTTGCTATTCTTTCATGGGAAGAGCCTTCCTTCTTCTGTTACTGCGTATTCTGCTAGGGCTGTGGCTTCTTTTGGTGTTTTTTTCAAGGGTTTGGATACTAACTGTATTGTTGAGGCAGCTACCATGAGTTCTCTGCATACTTTTACCAAGCACTATAAGTTGGATATGGTTTCTATGACCAGAGCTGGTTTTGCCAGGGCCATTCTTCGTGGCTTCCTAGTGGGCTCTGCTGGCACTTCCAGTTGGTTCAGCTGGCACACGACCCCATACCATCTCTCCAGAAAATCCTGGAAAAAAGCCTTTCAGTCCCCCATGCCTTCTTCATCCTGGGTGGTCCCTTTGTGGACAAGATGGTACCCTGTTCCCATAAGGGAAGAACCCACCATTGTGATGCACGTTCTGTTGAGGCCAGACAAAATCTTCCAGCTTCTGAATGACAGGAGTTGCTGGATTGACTCATATCCCAAACTAGACTCTACTGTTGTTGTAGTGGCTCTGAAAAACATTCCTACTCCAGATTCCTAGTATTCATCGTCTTGATAAAGAGCCCAGAGTGAAGAACACATTGGGGATACATGTTTACATATCCTAAACATTCACACACTGACTGTGGTAACCTGTCTGTCACATACATTATGCTTCCAACAGGATCTAATTGATGACATGTTCCATTTGCTGAATAAGTTAGAAACGCAGGAAAAGTACCAGACAAGTGATCACAGGAACCAGAAAATCCTTAGCCATATAAAGCTTTAAGCATAAACACTTAAACTTTCTTGCCTGACAGACAGTTAAAGACTAAATTGCATTCTCAGATGGCAGCTTTGCTATCTGTTTCAGCATACGGTTAGCATACAACTCAGCAAATGGAGTAGGTAGAGCAGTAGGGTCCATCATAGCTCTCTGCCTTCACATGTGTGTGTCTTGCTGATATTTCTGAAGATTCTGTGACATCCTTCCTTATCACATCCTTTGATGGAGCCATCATTTTTGGACTAACACTTAAAGAAAATTGCCGAATATGCTAGCCACCCAGCAATGTGAACCTTAGCTGTAAATGATTGTCATTGTTGAAGTGACACCCTGATCCCATGTGCAAAAGTGGGAAAAGGAGTTGTGTATGGAAGGATGGATGGATGGATGGATGGATGGATGGTTGGATGGATGGATGGAAAAGGAGAGCAAGGCTTTCACTGTTGCAGGCATTTGGTTTTAGACTCCTCAGTACCCCTTTTCAAGGAAGCAGAACAGTCCATTTATGTACAGCATCATCATGAATAACAACAGCAGTCAAGGTTGAAGAAACTTCCAGAGTGGACATCAGCCCAAACACAAGAACAACCAGCAACAGTAAGGATTCCACAGTCCTCATTTGGGGGGGGGGGGGTAGCAGTTTATTTTCCAAGCCTTTCCTTGACTGGCCCACTCTGGAGGCAGTTGGGGGTCATCTGTCTCTCCACTTGGATGCATGGCTGCTCATTACACTTGACAATTTGATTCGGACAGTAATATGCTGAGGCTACACAATTCCCTTCTACACTGTTCCTGTACCCCACTCTCTCAAAATTGGCAGATATCCCACCCTATCAGAAGGGTGTGGCAAGAAAAGAAGTTTTACATTCATCAGCTAGAGTCATCCAGGAAATTATACATAATGATTAAGGATCTAGTTATTATGCTGCATTCTTTCTGGTTACAAAAAAGACATAGGATCTCACATTGATTATGGATCTAAGTGGTCTGATTCAGTTTATCACAAAATAAACTTTCTGGATGGTCATAGTGCAAGCCATCCTCCCCTGTTTGCAGGAAAAGACTGGATGCAATTCCTAGACCACCAGGGTACCTGTTTTCATACCAGTCACCAAGGAGTCCAGAATGGTTCTGTGCTTCAGGGTTTAACCCATTCATCTTCAGTTCCAGACACTTCCATTCAGATTCACCTTAGCCTCCAGGGTGATTACTAAATGCATGCTCATGGACACATTGAACCAAGAGTTGCAAGTGATGAAGTATTTTCCAGTACTTGGGAATAACAGTTGACACTGCAAAATGCAGAGTCCTAGTTAGAGCCCCTGCAAAAAACTAACTTTCTTCAAATGAACTTTAGGTTATTATCCTACAAAGCATACCTTTAGATACTCACCTTCTTTATCTGCTTCCTCATGGCAAACATGGTCTTGGAGTATTATTGCTAACATTGTTTCTTTGTGTACTCTATTTTCAGGCAGCTAACATGAGATCTGGAGATGAAGCTGTGTGGCAGGGCAGTACGAGCAAAGAGGATGAGCTAGTAGTTTGTGTAAGTTTTAGGTGCTAAGCTGACTGAAAGGCTGCAATTTCAGTCCTCTTAGTTGGCGAGTATGGATATACGCTCATCTAGCTCTTTATCAATATGATACATGCATAACATTTTGGTTTCTTTACGGAGTAGTTGTAGAAGCCATGGCTGTGGTTCTCTGCAGTCATTGGCAACCATGAAACCCAAGGAGGAGGCAGCAGCAGGAAGCCTGAGGACTTGCCCAACTGCTCCTCATAGAAGCAGGCAGGCAACTTTAGTCCTTCCACCTGTCAGCATAGCAGGTAGTCACCATGGACAGGTAGATGAGGACCATTGCACCCAGAAGTTACTAGAGTCCCTTTCCTTCAACCCCATTTTTCCCCTTGTTTCCCCAGTTGGATTCCCTACATTTATTTATTTACAATTGATTTACCAGGATTGTCCTTTGGGCCCGAAGTACCCGTTTTCAATGGAGTCCTGGGGAGAAAAGCTCCTGAATAAAGATACAAAACATTACAGAAGTTTACACTTTAACACATTCAGTCAAATTAATACAAATTGACAAAAACAGTGGTAAAAAACTTTAACAATGGTTGACAAAATAGAGAAATGTGTGTTCAAGACAAAAAACAGAGGAACAGGTGATTACAAGCAAAGAATTTTTGGTTATGCTATATAAGACTAGCATTGCATTGTTGTAGAAAAATATGTAGTATTTAGAATGGAATACTAGAGTTTAAGAATTATTAGGGTGTTGTTGCTTTAGCTAATTTATAGTTTCTGGTATATATGATGTGGTGCCTGTAGGGGGCAGGCTAGACTAGGAGGGATGAGAGCAGGAGCATTCCCAGGAAGATGTTAAGTGTGTGTGTAGAGATTTTTTAAAAGCTGGAAGGTTAGCAGTGGTACGGATGGAGGGGGGAAGGGAGTTCCAATTGCGTGCCAGGGAAAAGGACAGCAGATTTTTCCCTGGTGAGTGAAGAGGTTTGTACAGTTCTATCAGATTTTGGTTATTAGATCTTAGGGCTCTTTGTGGCATGTGCATTTTAAAGGTGGAGCTGAGTGAGGGACAGAGGGATGGATGGAATATGAGTTTGTGGGCAAAGCAGAGCTGAGTAAAGGCGAGATAGTTAGGAAGCTCAAGCCAGTTTAGTTTGTGGAGTGATACACAGTGGTGGGTAGATGCTTTGTGGCCAGTGGCAAATTTGGCAATTTTATTATAACATGAGGACAGTTTTGTTTTAAGGGATGATTGAAGGTTTGTTAGAAGAGGAGCCCCATATAGAAGTGAAGGAATGAGGAATGTTGTAGCAAGAGTATGTTTAGTAGATGTGGAGAGGAATTTATTATGTCGATAAAGCATGCCAAGTTTATAATGTTTTTTTTATGTTTAGTAGTAGATGGCCATTGAATTTGAGCTGGTCATCTATCAGGACCCCTAACAGTTTGCTTTCAGATAGTAGTTCAAGAGGGGTGTTGTTTTGGCTGATGATAGAGAGTAGATTTTTGTTAATGGTTGTGTTTTTAGAGGGGGTAAGTACCATAAGCTTGGTTTGAGATGCATTGAGTGCTAGATGATTGTTTTTCATCCATTGTTCTGTGGTAGAGAAGGCCTTTTGGGTTAATTTTAAGAGAGTGGGAATGGATGTGGCTGTGCAGATGATTGTAGAGTCATCTGCATATTGAACAAGTTTGGCGTGGGGAATTGAGTGGGAGAAGTCATTTATGAATATATTGAAGAGGAGAGGACCCAAGATGGAACCTTGGGGGACACCAGTGGGTGTATTTAGAAAGGAAGAGATGGCTGTTTTCCATTTGACAGCTTGTTGCCTATGGGAGAGATAGTTGGTGAACCAATTGATGGTGGCAGGGGATAGGTTAAGGTTAGATAGCTTAGTAAGGGGAGAAGGCTGTGAGATATGGTATCGAAGGCTTTAGAAAGGTCGAGAAGGAGAGTGGATACAACAGAGCCAGAGTCTCAGGCAGTATTTACTGTTTCCAGGAAGGAAAGGAGGGCAGTCATGGTGCTGTGGCTGGGTCTGAAACCATGTTGTGTGGGGGTTAGTAAGTTATTATCTAGGAGATAGGGAAGGAGTTGGAGATGGATGCATTTTTCTAAGAGTTTTGATATAGGAAAAAGGATGGCGATGGGACGGTAGTTAGTGATATCATTGTTCTTGCCTCCTTTATGTAAGGGTATGATGAAAGCTCTTTTCCAGAGTGTGGGAATAAGACCTTGGATAGAGCAATTTATTAGGATGCTGATGGGGAAGGCAATGGCATCGGCAGCAATGTTAAGGAAGTATGAGGGTATATTATCAGGTGCATTTGTACATGGTTTTAGCTTTTGCAGGAGCTTTTTTATGGTAGATGTAGGGATGGGTTTTAGGGAAAAAGGTGTGAGTTGAGAGGTAGGAGATGAGGGGGGAGGAAGGAGGTGGGATGTAGGTGTAGAGGGTGTGGTGTTATTGGAGAAGGATGTGGTAAGTTTAGAGATGGAGTCTAAGAAGAAAGAGTTGAATTGGGTGGTGAGATTGATATCTGGAGCACTTGGGTCTGGGCTTGGGTTTTCTGCAGTGCCAGGTTTTAGGAGTTTATTGATACCTTTCCAGAATTTTTGAGGGTTGGTTTTATGGTTGTTTTGAACTATGGAGTAGTAGTTTTGACGATCTATTGTGATAAGCTTTTTGACTTTGTTGCGAAGAGTTTTGAATTCATTTAGGGTACAGGAAGTTTTGTTTCTTTGGTAGTGTGCTCAGGCTTTGTCTCTCAGTCGCATGATAGTTAGTGTATTTTTTGTAAGCCAGGGGGCGGTATTGTTTCGAATTTGTTTGGTTTTTATGGGGGCTAGACTATCCAGGAGTTTCAGGAAATTTGTATTGAAGTATGCAACAGCATTATCCAGGGGTAGAGTTTTTAGTGGGTTCCAATTTGTTGATTTTAGGGAGTCTGAGAAGGTTACTGGGTCGAAGTTTTTTAGGTTTCGAGTGCTGATGTAATTATGTGTTGCTTGTAGTGGACATGGAAGACGTTTGGTGAATATGGGAAGATGGTCACTGAGGGAGTCAGGGAGAGTTCCACTGTCGGTGTAGTAGTGGGGCTGAGATACTAAAATCCAATCTAGGGTACTGCCAGCAGAGAAATCTTTAGATAGTCTGGTAGTCTGGTTGATGAGCTGAGAGTATTTATAGAAGTTAATGTTTATGGGGTGTGTGGGGGAATTAATGTAGGACCAATTAATGTTTGTGTCACCCATGATAATAGTTTCATTACTGATATTGATAGAAAGCCAGGATAGGATGTCTTCTAAAACAGAGACATTGTCACCAGGGGGGATGTAAAGTGAAACTATGCAGATTTGTTTGTGTTTGTTTAATTGAAATAAAGCTAATGTTAATTCTGCGTTGGAGAAATTTGGAATGGGTTTGTTATAGGGAGTAGTGGATAGGGTGGAAGAATAGAGTAAAGCTACCCCGCCACCCTTTTTATGGATTCTGTCTTTTCTGATTATTGAGTAGTTTGGAGGTAGAACTTCAGTGTCTTTTATATGAGGTTTTAGCCAGGTTTCGGAAAAAGCTAAGATGTCGGGTTTGTTATGTAGAAGCCATGCTTGTAAATTAGGGATTTTGTTTGCTATGCTTTGAGCATTTAGAGAAGCTAGTAGGATGGATTTGGATATGGAGGAAGTGGTGATTGGGCCTGGGTTAGGGTGTATATCACCAGATAGGAGTATGGTTGTAAGATGTTCAATTAAATTTCTAAGATGATTGGATTGCCTTGTTTGAATGTTGTAGGTTTTCAGATATTTGTGAATATTGGAGCTTGGGAAGGGACTAAAGAGTTTGTAAGAAGTGTTTAGTTTATAGTGATAAAGTAGATGGGGGTTAATGGGATAGAGTTCAGGGACTATTGAGATAAAAGACTTTAAGTCAGAAAGGGGAGTGTGCTGGTAGAGTGAGTGGGTGGAAGATAATATGTGGTGTTGGGTTGGGTGAGATAGTGGATGTAAGTAAGGATGAGAAGTAATAGTAGATGAATTAAGAGTGATTTGTATGTTGTAGTCATGTTGTGGTTTTGATAAGGTGTTATATGTAGTGTAGAGAATAAGTGTGTGAAGTAGATGTGAAATTATAGGATATGAAGGGAGGTTTGATGAGGAGTTTTATGAGGGAGGCGTTGTTGGTGAAAAAGGGAGGGGTGTAGTTGGTGGAAAGCAAGTAGGATAGGATTAAGGGGGATGGAGGGGGTGGGAGGAATGTTGTGATTAAGAGGGAGTGGTGTAATTGCTATAGAGGAAGTGGGTGTTGTCAGTGAAGTGTGGGAGGAAGTGGGAGTGGTTAGAATGGTATAGGTGTAGATGCACTGGGGTGGGTGGAATTTGGGGGTAGGGTAGGGGAGCGGAGTGAGCCCAAAGGGCGAACGGAGCGGGATACACCCAAGGAAGGTAGGCAGCAGGACAGTGTGAGAAACAATCAGTGAGGTGGAGGTAAGAACAGAAGAAGGTAAGCAAGGTGGTACGTGTGACTCTTGGAGTGCACTATAACTGAGAAAGGAGAGGATGAAAAGTAGAGATAGAATGGATAGAGCTGTAATTTAGCAGTTAGTATAGGCAAAGATGTTAAAAAGTGGTATTGAAGTGTATGGGAAGGAGTGAGGAAAAATGATTAGGTAGGTAGAGAGGCAGACTGACTGGTGAAAGAAGGAAGGCAGGTCAGGTACAGGGACAAGCACCAGGGGTGAGGCTGATATTAGGGGAGCATCCAGTAATAAGGGCAAGGCTGCTGCCGTCCCTGGTTGGAACCCTTCACTAGCACCAAGTAAGTGATAGAACAATAGAGCAATATTCTCAGACCAAGAGGAGTAATGATTGTAGCATGTTACATACTTTATATTTATCCTTTAGCTCTCTCTACTGAGAGGAAGAGTAGGAGTATCCCTGTAGGGAGACAGGCAGTCAAGGTAGATCTTGCTATCCAGAGGATGATCTTGGAAAATCCAGGAGTGTTAGGCCGGTAGGCAGAGCGAGCTTTAGGAGAAGAGGCTGAATAGTTTATATTTATCCTCTAGCTCTCTCTACTGAGAGAAAGAGTAAGAGTATTATCAGCAAACAGTGGCAAAACTAGAGGTGCTGCAACTTCAAAGTAAAATAAACATTCAGAAGGTTCTAACTGACCAGAGAGAGTCTTGATTTTATTCCAGATTCTTTTTAGTACCAGAAAAATACCAAGGATCAGGCCCATTCTAGACTTAGGCAGCCTAACCTAATTTATCCTCAAATGCATCTTCAGGATGGTCTTAATGCAAACAACCCTTTGCCTAGTGGAAAGAGATTGGATGGGAAGTGTAGCACCCAAGATGCTTATCTGTATGTTAAAATTGACAAGTATTTCAGGAGTTACCTGTGCTTCATAATTGGAACCAGTCACTATCAGTTCCAGATTCTCCCAGTTGGTCTTGCTTCAGCTGCTAGGGTGTTCACCAAATGTATGTCCATGGCAGCAGTGATTCATGAAACCAAGCTGTTTCTCTACCTGGACAACTATGTCCTTGTTGCATCTTCTTAGGACTTGTATATCTCAGTGAGGAAGCTTCTGATGAATCTTTTCCACTCACTGGGAGTAGCAGTAAGCATGGCCAAATCTCAGTTACAACCATCTCAGTGTTTTACAGTTATAGGTCATAGGGTGGATACATTTTCCTTCAGAGCAAAACTCCCTGTGGGCAGGACTTCTGATATGCAAACTTTCTGTTCTTCTCAGCTATTCTATGGTTACAACATTCCTATGTTTGAAGGTACTGGGTGTAATGGTGGTGGCCATACTTATGAGCCCAGAGTTCTTTAGTGGATCCTGCGGGTTCATTGGATGCAGGATGTAGACCCAGTAGAACATAAGGTCCATATCTCTCATTCTTGCAAGTGGCATCTCTTGTGATGGATGGGTGCCAGTTATCTCTTCTCAGAGAGCCAGTTCTATTGACTTAGAGTAATAACACCCTGATTATAACCCAGCTAACCTTAGTTTTGTTAGCAGCTTGGGCTCCTGTTGGAGTGGTAAGGGGAAGGGAGAAGTGACACTGCACTTTAGGCTTGCCTGCCATCTAGGGGAGGTTGTGTGAGCATATGTCTTAGTCACATGTTCCAGCAGTAGAGTCCTCATTTGAGAGTGGGGATTACTCTGGAGCAGTGCCTTAAATAGGGCAAAGCAGTCCCGAGGAGTTACATCACTTGCAGAAGTGATTGACACACCCTGGCTAATGCCCACTCCATGCTGAACCCTAAAGTGTGTTACTGGGCATGTGCCATAGTGTAAGGGCTTAAGTAGAAAACTCCAGTCCCCCACATAGATGACAGCACCACTTCTGGCTGGCTCAGCCCTCACATCCAAGAGAGCCGATGGGCCACAGGGCTAGCAAACCAAGAAGAATGAAGAGACTAATAGAGTTGCAGGAGTGAGATTTGATGGCCAGAGGTGAGATTGATAGAAAAAAAGAAAATCTATTCTATAGGACTGTCCATTTCACCTTACTTCCACTGCTTAGCAATTAAGACATTGACACATCAGCCTGGGATCAGGGCATTGTAGTGAGCCGATCATTCAAGGGGTTTGAATGTCATATTAACTCTCACTTCACATCAGCATATTGAAGATGAGAGAAGTTCTGCTGTCCCTTCATGTCTTCCAACACTCCCTGTCTTGTAAGAGCATTACCGTATAGATGGACAACATCGAGGCTGTGGTATATCAGCACACAAGCGTGAAAGCAATCCTGTCTGATGTGATGCTAAACTATGAGAGTGTGGGAAGTGGGCCACATCCAGAAATTGTTTGTTGTAGTGGGAGTGTAATCTATTGGATGACAAGCAGGTGTCTGCCTTCCATTGTCTCTGAAGTGGTCCATCAACTCCTTCGTGGCAAGGAGGCTGTTTATTACTGGGGGAATCCCTGTTGTGACCACTTAATGTCTCTGATTAACTGCAAGTGAAAGGGAATTTTCCCACGTACATCACTAGGGAAGGTCCAAAAGATATCTGCTTAGCATAACAATGGCTTTGTTGGAGTGGATCCGTCATCCATAGCATCAGTCCCACTTTCTTCCCTGCATCACCCAAGTAGGTCTGTGCATCTTTGATAGCCTTTTTATATACACCTCACCATGGCTACCTCAGATCTGAAGAGTGGTTGGCATTGTGCACCATCAGACTGGGGGAGGTTCTTGGCAGTCTGGGAGAGCTTGGAGTACTGAGTGGTGCTGTTAACTGCGTCCTTAGTCCTACAGGTTATGAAGAATGGATCTACTCCTAAAGATCTGTCACTATGATAGATAATTAAATTTTAGTTTTCATTCAAGTAACATTTCCAGAGTAATTTTGCAAATGATTAGCCTAGACCCATTACAATTTATAATGCAGTTATTGGACAATTGCTGAAAACAGAAGTTTTAGTAGGTGTTTAGGATAGTGACCATTGTCTGTCTGCATACTCACAGTTCTTGATTTTTTTTCAGTTAGGAAGTGTTTAGCAAGATGATACAAGCAACAAGATTTTGAGCTCCATTCAAATTCATAAAAGTGAATTCAGGCTGGAATGTTAAGTCCTTTTTTTCACTTGGGGACACCTCATGCAGGGCACTTTAACCACTAAACCCCTTTGATATAATCCACTCCAAGATTTGTGTTCTTGTTGGGAAGGGGAATGTCCCTTTAGTGCAGTTTCACATTCAGCAGAGTTCACATTTGTGTTGTTCACAATTGTACCATGTCTGCTAGTTTATTTATGTACATTTGTTGATCAGGCTAGTCCATCTGGGCATCCTGATTTCTTTTTTGAGTCTTGGAGGTCTTATCTACAAAATAAATGAAGGAAAAATATGTTTGTACTAGAGTTATAATGTAAACTGACAGTGGCAGTTAGTTATGTGTAGCGACATCTAGGTACAGGAAAAAAAAAAATTACAGACACACAAGAAAAATGTTATGGTGTGGTGAAAAATCAGATTTTTCAATTGTGTTTTGAAATTGTGATGCAGTAGCTGAAGAAAAAAATTGTATTGATTAGAAAGTTCATAATAAAGCAAAATAAGTTTGTGAGTTATGTTTAGGAAAGGTAGACAACAAGAAAAAAACAGGTTTCATTTAAGTTACATTAAGGGAGTTTGGGGGCTTTACTTTAAAGCAGATATGCATGGTTAGTTTGTATGTGTGTGTTTGTGCATCAGTCTTGCAGAAGAAACTTTTTTTCTGTTTGGAGACCAGTTTATCAAAATTCTGGGAAACAGTAGATGATGCAAAGCCTGCCCAAGTGCGGTTGTGTATTTGACTGGAGGTGAGAACAAGGTGTTTAGTAGATACCATCCTAACATAATACAGTGCTTATGTGGATACTTCACATTTTTTACATCTTTCTTTAAGAGCCTTTTATTAACCAGCACTAAAAAGGGAGGGAGGAAAGGGAAGTTTTAGGCCATGGAATTTGAAGTGGTGTACATGAAATGAAAAGCAGCAGTCATTAAAAGAATTATATAAATAAACAGGAGTGGACTTAGCTGCAGGATACAGAGTGTAAAGTAAACTGCATAATCACAAGTGCTGATGTGACATAGTCTTGCCACCGTCTGTCTTTGACATTGGACGTGGGCTTCCTTCAAAAGCATTGCTAACTAAGAATTTTTCCAAAACTAATAAAAAAGATAAGCATTGTTACTCCCTGCTGCTTGGGTTTATTACAGAGTAATTTACTTTTTTTGTCCAAGAGATTGCATGCTGTCTTGAGCAATCAAATAACATAGCACATCAAACAAAACTGTATTGTTTCTGAGGCATAGTCATATGGGAACTCAGAAAAAAAATGTAATTATATATGCTTAGTGGGCATCTGTAACTCTGCCATTAAACTAATAATGCAGAAACTGTAGTGTTCATAGCCAGTACAGAGTGCAAATTTTGTTAGCCGAGGCTTTAGTGGTAAAACTGCTAACATTAACTGCTAGGTATTTGTTGGTTGAATTTGCATTTCTCTAGTGTTGTGCAGGATGACAGTAAAAGGTGCTGTGGTTTTATAACTCAACATTTTTTTCACATAATCTTATGAGGCGAGGTGTGTTCTACTGTATGGTAAAGTATACATTGTCTGAAGAAAAAAACTCTTGGTTCATGTAGTCTGTATCTCTGCTTTCTTTCTGTTCTGTCACACCATCTAAAATAAATTCTTGTTTCCTGGCTATTTTGTCAGTACTTACTGTCCTACTCCCAACATCCGTAGGTCTGGCTTACAACTGTTACCTGTGTCACATTTACCAAAATAGTGGCTAGGTTTTCTACAGAGCAGCAGGAGTGAACATTTTTTTATTCCTTCTCAGCTTCACCGTTCTTTGCCTTCCTGTGTTGTAAAATCCTCAGGTATTCAAGATCTGTGTGCTGAATAGTCCACTCCATTTCTTTAAGACTTTTTGTTCTTTTCCTTTTAGGGATATGAAATGTACAAAACAGAAGGTCACCCTGCCCCAGTTAAACAAGAGTCAGTTAAGCATTTTGGTCATGGCTGATGTACAAGCACAACAATGTAACAGTATAGTTAAAACAGTTATGTTTAGTTATAAATAGTGTATGGCTGTAGCAAAAAGAAAACATGCATTCTAGAAGCAGGAGCAAACAGATAAATGTAGGAGAGACTTCAGTACTGCATGAAGAAGTTCCAGGCAACCATATGTGTGCAGCACTGCAAGCTGTGGATCACACACAAAGCGACAAATCAACATGTACATGCAACCCCTGAAAGTAGCATGGCATAAAATCTGGCAGGAGGAAGTTCATTTTAAGTGTTAGACAGTTAGTAAAAGCTCTTTCTCCTAGTATTTTGTAAACCTTGGGAATTTTCCGTATGTTCTGTCATGTGGGAAGTGTCAGTATTACTGATCATCAGATTACCTGGGCTTCTGTAGTCGGTATGTTAAAGTGGATTTGAACTAGGTTTGTATAGTCTGGCATGTCTAAGCCAAATACATTGATTCTTCTGCCATGCTTAGCCATTGTTAAAGCATGCATTTCCTGTGATCCTTAACTTTTAGTCTTATATGTTCTTTTTAATAAGTGTTCCAAGGAGAGAAGCTCCGAATCTGAAAAGGGATAAAGGGCATTTCTAGCTACAGCACAGAAGAGAAGGCTAATAAAGTAATTCCAGGATATTAATCTGAGGAAACTTCTGTAGCAGTTATAGTACTGCTGTAACTAGAAACTGAAAAAAATCATATCTTGATTACTGATGCCCATATGTCACTAGGTATTTTTTAATTTTGCTCTATCGAAAATGGACTAATGGAGGCGATTACACTGAAGTGATTCTGTTTGGCCAAGCTTTCTGTTTACAGCATTGCACTTTGTATACTCAGGCTATATTGTACTAAGCATCCATTTCCTTCAGGTTACATTCACGTAAGTAGGCAGTTCTCAGAATGTCTGCTTACTTTTAGAGTTTCTAGACAGAATGTCAAAATTTTTCTCAGTGAAATTCAATTTTTTTTGTTCTTAGTTATGTTATAAACACTAAACAATGAGCCCTTTGTTCAACTGCTTAAGTAAGATTTTTGTAAAACTAGGAATTAATTACAGGGGCTTCCGAATTGTCTTCCTCCTTGTGGCAGTGGTTACAGGTTTATTTCAACCTCAGGAATTCTCTTGGCACTCAGTTACAGAGATGTGAATCCCCAGAACACTCTAAATTTATGGCATTGTTCCATTAAAAAAAAGCTGTAAAATGGCACCACATAGTAAAAGGGATCTGATCCCCCAGACAGTCAATAGGTTTATGACCGCAAATGTGAGGGGAGAAGGAAGAGCTTCAAACATCTTGCTCTGTGGGTTTTCTGGCCAGAAACAGTGTGATGTGATGGCAAATGTGATATAAATGTAGGTAGATAAAATCCCAAATAAAGTATTGAACAATTTCATCCAAGCCCAACACATTGCACACTGAAAAAGCTGAATAGAATAACAATGACACTGAATGGGAGAGATTTGTGGTAGTGTTATGGATCCTTTGTAGGGTCAATGCTGCACTCTGGGAGAAAGAAATATTATATTTAAGGTGTAGCTGTTCTTTATGATAATCAGTAAAGAGTCAAATTATCCGAACACTGCCTTCCAGAGTTTTCGGGTAGGAAAAATCATAACGTCTGAATATGTGAACATTATGCGTATTCACTTGTATGTTTTTGGTTTTTTTTTTTTTTTTTTTGGAGCTTGTCTGAAAAGTATTCTATACTGTCCAGTAGAATCACTGAATGGCTGAAAAGTGTATTTCCTGTATGCAGAAAAAAACAAGATTTTAGAAGTTTTTTATTCGGTTCAATTATATGTTTGATTATCCAAACTATCCTAGGTCCCAATTAGTTTGGACAATCGACTCTTTACTGTAGGACTGTATATGTAGTCTTATATTCCCAGCTGGGCAAAGCTTTTCTGAGCTGTCTTAGGAATTGCACTGGAGACCATTACAGTTACCGTCACCAGGTCGTACAAACAGGCTATTACCATACCTCTGCCTCTCTCTATGCTCTCCATTTCTTTCTTGCCATGACCACATTATATTTCAAGAGCACTATAGTGTTTTATTTTTCTCTGTTTTCACTTTAGTAAAAAAATGTGAGTAAGAATTTAAAAATTTTGCTTGGCATACCTTGGTGTCTGTGTAAATCATTAGCTGTACCAGAGTTGGGCAAGATTTTACAGGATTAATAGTGTTTGAAACATTAAGGTTTTATTTTTCTCTGTTTTCACTTTAGTAAAAATATATGAGTAAGAATTTAAAAATTTTGCTTGGCATACCTTGGTGTCTGTGTGAATCATTAGCTGTACCAGAGTTGGGCAAGATTTTACAGGATTAATAGTGACCTCTTGAAATTCAGATGTGTGAAGCAGAACATTTCTGTGCCATATGAGAACTTCTGCCTTCAGTTATCAGGGGTCATTTTTCTATGTAAGGAAGCAGCATCGTTCCTTGCAGCCTCATAGTGTTCACACATCTGCTACGTAGAATGTTAATTCTAGGAGCTGACAGAAGACTGAAGGGCAGAGTACTGAACTGATAATGATTGTCTCCTTCACAAAAACAAAGGAATCTTCATGACTGCTTTTTGATTGTGATAAACAGGTTAAATGTCTTAAAGATCCAGAGAGCACCTCCATATCCTTTGATAATATAGAAAAAATAGATTGAAGAGTGAGTATATTTAGGTCACTTGAGGCTAGGACAGATTGAAGGTCCCAAATCTTTTTGTAACTAAAACAAATCTGGAATTACAACCTCCTCCTTCATGGTCTAGTGGAGTAGTGTATTTTTTATTTATTTTTTAGCTGGATATAACACCTGACAGTTGATGTGGTTGGCTATGTGTATGCAGTTGAATTCTCTGTCCTGAGACTTAAGCTGACCCACAAGTATTTCCTCAGTAAAGGGCAGTACTTCTGGAAGGTTTTATTGGCATTACAGCATCTGATTAAGCTAATGTAAAACCCTATTAGTCATGGTGGAGGAAGCTAACACCCACTTTAGCGTCCTGTCCAGAGCCCATAGCCACCTAATTGGAGGGTGCAGAACTGGAGATTAAGGAGTAGGACTGCTATTTAGAGACACCCCAGAGACTTGCATATCTGGCTTATGGGTTTCAACCCAGACAGACCAGTCCATATGTGTGTGTGTGTGTGTGTGTGTGTGTGTGTGTGTGTGTGTGTGTGTGTGTGTGTGTGAGTCAGTCATGGTTCACTTTTTAAGGGGAATGAGGCTACCACATCATTTCCCATGTTTGTTGGACTGTATCTTGGAAGGTATTGATTGGGTCTAGACTCACCCAATACACTTCCCCTGCAACCTAACAAGCCTTTTTCAGTCTTCACTGAGGGGATGAAATGGAATCAGAGTAACCTCCCCCGACACACACACACTTCTGCATCAACATAAGGATTACCTTAAACTTCTGTTTATCCAC
Organism: Protopterus annectens; assembly: GCF_019279795.1. Lineage (NCBI taxonomy): Eukaryota > Metazoa > Chordata > Ceratodontiformes > Protopteridae > Protopterus > Protopterus annectens. Next base: position 87,800,133 of record NC_056732.1, on the reverse strand, counting down.
AGGAGATAGTGGTGAGGCTGGTGCCTTCATCTAGGTTATATAAAATCTAGAGGACTGTATGGGCCCAGGTTGGAGCAAAAGGGTGGCAGCCTTCCAGGAATGAGTAACAGCTGAGTTAAATTCTCATGACTGAAAATCATGTTACATTTGTAAAATATTTGTACCTGTGTAAACTAGGGTAATGTAGGACCCACATGCATAACTTGCTGGAAGTAGGGCTAAGTGCATACTACAGATGTCTTTAGGGCATGCATCTTGGGGAGAGGAGTAGTGACCAACTTTTAACAACTGGGCATTAATAGGATCAATGCCACTGGGAGAGAAGTGCAGTGGGGGTTGGTACCATTGTCATTAACATTAACTGGAGTAGCATTTAGGGACAAGATGCTGGTTAGGCTGATGACGCCAGGTGACATCACCAGATGTTTAATTGCAGCAGCCAGTTTGTCATTATATGTTTAATGGGAAATAGACATGATGCCGATCTGTGGAGATAAAGTAAAGGGAAGGCAGGTACTAGTGGTGTTGACATGTAAGAAGAGGAAGGGAGTTGGTGAAAGTAGCTTCTGGTTAAATAAGAATGGTCTTCTGGACCTGAGATTTTGGCTCATTCATAGTAAAATGAAAAGCCAAGGGAAGGAATCCCTGGAAGAGGATTTATCTATAATTTCTGCAGTTTTGTAAAATTATCCTTATAAGAGTGGATAAGAGTCTTCCATGCCCTGTGTCGCTTATCACCCTTTCTCTTTTTTATGGTGTCTTGATCTTTGAAGGGGAGAACTTACAATTCCATGAAAATGAATAGCTCCAGCCTTCAATCACTAAAGTTTCTTCAGGATTAAATATTTTGGAGAGCCTTGTTACTGTGCTATTTAGTTACATAGTTGAACCCAGATCATATACTTTTCTGTATTGTGAGAGGGTCCTAGACATATAAGGCAGTTAAAGTACAGGTCTGCAGGGTGGTATTTGCTTGTAAAGAGGTACTTTTTCAGTGGAGCCTTTATGACATGGAAGGGCTAAGGAAAATAAGAAAGTAAAAACTGTCTTCCTTTTTCATTTTTAACATGTTTAGATTGCATTGTATCTTTTATTATGTAGCTGATTGTTATCTGTTATGTCTTTGCCAACTGGCCTGGGTTGTTGCTAAAAAGTTTCAAGGACCATCCTACATACCCACTTAATACATGATAAACAGATAAAAAATGTGTCCTAAATAAGGAATATGAAAACACCTGAAAGGTGAATGTGAACTCTTAAAATATTTAATGCAGAGCCAGCAAAATAAAGCAAAATATTCTATGCAGAAAGACAAAAAATACTTTAAACATCAAAGAAGCAGGATGGAGTGATCAGGTCCATCGAAGCACTTTTTCATCAAGAAAGAACTGAAATATTCTGTATAGGCACTGTCTTAGGGGGAATGAGAATGCAGAACCAAGGGGTAAGAAAAGTTTGCGTGCAGAGCAATTCGAACAACATTGACTCTGTATGTTCCTGCAGGTAAAGCTCCTTGATATTAGATCATTGTTGTGTCATACACACAGACACACGCGCACACACACGCACACACGCACACACGCACACACACACACACACACACACACACACACACACACACACACACACACACACACACACACACACACACACAGCATCTTGCCTCATTTTGAAAAGATTGTTTCAGCTTAATTGAGTGGTTAAAGTACGGCTTCTGACTGTTAGTGGTAGAGCACTTCAAGAAAAGCTTTGGAATCTCTTTGTAGCATAAAGAGGTACGTTTGCAATGTTAGGTGTGAAATGAAGAGGGGAGGGGAGTCCTAGTATTGATACTGAAACAGCTCTCTCCTGGTTAATGAAGGGCAGTTGCCCTTGTGCAGAAGTTCGTAAGGTACTAAGCCACATACTAAATTAGTTTTCTGGACAATCAGTAGCCATGTGACTTCCTGAAAAGAAGGGCATTGCTGTTGTTTAATATGTCCTTAAAAATGTAAAAACACCAAGAAACTAATTATTAAAGGCAACAAAAGACAATAACAGGCTCACCAGTGTTGTTCTGTTAACATAATGGAAGATAAATAAACAAAGCCATTCAAGAGTTATAAACGAGTTATAGTTTTGTCAGATTTCTCTCAGTGGAGGCTAGCGTACGTCTTAACTGTCCAGATTTTCATAGGGTGTCTAGATTTTTGCCTTATATTTTTGGTTTGTTCATCTTAAAATTTGTAGTTTTCTGGCAAGTCATTGAGGACTGACATCACCAAATGATAAACGTTTGAGTTTCAGACTTTATAACCATCAGAAAATGCCTGCCAATGTATAACCTGTTATTCTAACAACTGTCTTAAGTTTATAAGAGCAATATTTAAAATCTGTCCCTATTTCTGGGCCTTTGTCCCCCATTATTTTTGGCGTTGTCAAGGTTTTTAACACTAAGAGGTTGACAGGTATGGAGGTTAGACAGGACATTATCTGAAACATAATCCTCTACCAAACAGATTACTGGCTAGAGATGTTCATCATAGTCCATGTTGCAATGCTGATTCTTAGCTTGCCATTCAGAAACCAGCGACTGGCCCAATTTTCAGAGTCATTGTATCATCCCTTGTGATGGACGTTCATCTAGATGTCACTGTATAAGAAGAATATCCATCAATGTTGTTTTCAGTTCTTTCTAGCTGTACAGTAAAATGCACTTCACATGTGTTCAGTACACTCACAGTCTGTCGTTTGGCTCATGTTTCCAGACATTCTTCTTTTCCTCCCAGTCAGGTTAAGTACCCTGTTGGGAAATTTCTTTACAAATTTAATGTTCAAAAAGGTAAACAATTACTTGAAATGTAAGAAGCAAATCCCTCATAAAGACTTTCACTTGTTTTATTTGTTCTGTATGGGGCCTCAGCATGACATCTCTAACTGTCCTGACTATGCAAAACTCTGTACAAAAACACTCAAATATAGCGCTGAGGTACTTGTCGCCAGTATGGGGTCATCTTCTTCTTTGGCTTCCTTTGTGGTGTTGCAGTCCACTGCTACTACAGGGCGTAGGGAGACTCAGGTGCCTGCTTCGATCATTTTAAAGAAATAGAAAGACAAAAAGGCTAAGGACCCTGATGTTTCCAAAAAAGCTCCAACTGCCACTCTTTAAGTTGACAGATGACTTAGGTGAGGTGCCTTTGCAGCAACCCTAGACTGTTGAGTCCCAGGCCTGAACCCTCTGGCATGACCCCTCTGTAGGCCGCAATGGTTTCCAGCCTACCTTCAAATGCCACCATGGTTTACACATCTGTTGGGTTTGAGGTCACTCTGCAGACTTCACCTTCTAACATCCGCACAGTGTCTATCGAGGGAGACTCAATTTCTTCCTGATTAGCAATGTGACAACCAAAGTTGTGGTCAGATGACCGCATCCTCCAGTCACCCCTGTTAAATGGATGACAAAACTGAAGCAGATCACTTCTTTTGCTTCGCCACCACCTCTGACCACCTCTACTCAGACTGAACACCAATATCTCCTTAAAATAGCAGAGGAGTTTATGGCCTTCATGAAATCTAGAGAGCCACCTCACCCTTCCAACTCTGAGGCCTCTCCATCTAAAAGGAGCAGGAAAGTAGCTTTCCAGGAAGAGCAAGAGATTGAAGGAGGCATTCATGTGGGAAAGTAAGCAGTTTTCCCAGACTGTCATAGAGACATCCACATAGAACTCAGTGCACAATTTCATAAAATATTGTAACATTAGCAATACCTCCAGGAGTTAAGCAGGTTTTGCTTCTGCCATTCTGCAAAATCTTAGATAAGATGACCCACCACCCATTTGTTTTTAATTTGGGAGTCCTCCCAAGAATCAGTACTGCAACATTGCCTTTGAAGAACATAGTGCAGTTGTGTCACACTAACCATAACTGTAGATGTTCAAGTAGATGTTGTTGCAGTACATAATCCCACTGTCTGCTGACTGCTTGTCTTCTCCCTTGCTGGGTGCATGAGGTAGATGAATTCTTTGATTATAGGCCTTTTATCTCCATCATCCCCTTTCTGCCTTCCATGATTTTCCTCCATTACCGTAAAATTCAGACAACTAGGGAGGTCATGCTGACTTCAGGCTTCAGACTGCTTGTTCACTGCTTAGAAAGACCTGAAAATGGCACTAACAGATGCCCTTCTTATACCCTGATATGCAGACATCAGTCTTTGGGTGTCCATTGGCAAGGGATGATGCAAAGTCTCTGGAAAATGAGCCAGTCATGGGCTTCTCCATAGCAGGAAGACCCAAGCATCAGTACTGCAACACTGATCTACCCGAACATCTACAATTATGGTAAGGGTGATACAACTGTAACTTCTTCATGCTTGGCTTATTATCAGATGTCAAGACAGTACTGATGACAGTAAACCAAGTCTTCTATTTTGTTTCTTTTATTTAAGAAATTGTTACTGTATCTGTGTTAAAACATTCACTGGTTTCTGGATGGTCTTATACCTACCCAGTTACTCTGTACCTTCATTCATAAGCCAAAACAGAGACGACCACTTGAACATAAAATCAGTTTATCTTCCCTCACAAAGCACTAGTGATACACTCAAACATATCTCAAAAGAGTATTGAAAATCTTTTACCTAGTAAATGGACTGAGTAAATAGAATTTGGCACTGCTCTAAAATAATTGTACAATTGCTATATTCAAAAAATGTTCAAAATTACTTCTTTCAGAAGTCTACATATGAGTGTTTCAGACCGTCAGCTCAGTAGAATGTTGAATTTATCTGTCTATCTGTCTATCTGTCTGTCTATCTATCTATCTATCTATCTATCTATCTATCTATCTGTCTGCTTGTCTGTCTTTCTATCTATCTGTCTATCTATCTATCTATCTATCTATCTATCTAGCTGTCTGTTTATTTGTTTACAAGGTTAGTCCCTCTAGACCTATGTCCTGTTTTCAGGGCAGACCAGAGATATTATTTATACAGACAGATTAAATTTGCTAGGGCAGTAGGAGGGAATTCCTATACTGTTTTCATTAAAGTGATTTTCTAATGTTTGGAACCTTGCCTTTGCACCACTGCATATGGTGCATAAACCGCCGATCAGCACTTCTGCCCGTTAGGGAACATTTTGGTTGATTTTTCTGTAAGAGCAATTATTTAAAAAAAAACTGTTTTCCATACGCTGACATCACTGAGCAAAAACAGTGAACTTTACCGTTAGTGATGTCAGTGTAGTGTTTGTGTCCCTGTACTTTAATGGGTGTGTCACAGTGCGTGTGCCAAGGTGCCCCATTAAAGTCTATGGACACACTATACACAACCCCAAGGTAATGTCATTGTAGGAAAGAATTTATTTGGACCATGGTTTAATAATATTTTTTATTAAAAAAATGACCCAAATATATAACAATGGACTAATGGGAAAATGTACTGTGGAACTTGACTCATCAAATACCACGAAGCATATAGAAAAATTGGAAACTCTTTTTAAGTGTTATGGATTGTGCAACATCCACCTCTGCTGCCACCAGCTTAGGCATATGGGGCCTTGGGTTTAGTATGTCATCTGAAGGATGGCACCCCCATCCCCCCAACGCTACACTTCCATGTCAGTACCAGAATATGAATCCATGCTTCTAGTGTGGGGTAATAGACCCTCATTGGTCGTGGCATCAAAGGCTAGTGTGCATTGACACTGCAGTAGCCTCATAAGTGTACTACTGACTACATCACTGGCTCTGTCTTAGTGAGAAGCTTTCTAAACATGGTCAGCTCTCTAACTACCCACTAACACTGTAATTTGTTTTTCCATAAATCATTCTCAAAAGATCAAAAGTACCAGTTTGTTGACTGGGTTGTTTTTCATACTCTGTTTTCATTGTATCTGTTGAACTGTGTTGCATTAATTGTACTCTTGTGGATTCTGCCTTGTTGTAGCTCACCTGTCTCCCTGTATTTTTAATATGACATTGCTTTGTAATATTTGTAAATCTTTTCAATATGATATATTATTGCACTGTAGTAACTAAGTGAATATGAAACATTTGTAGAATTGGACTAATAATTAGGAAACATCTATGTAATAACTGTGTATCTATTGAGTGTAACATTCAGTAAATATTGCATCTTCTGAATGGCCCAGGTTGTTGCTAAAAGGATCCATGCACTAGTTCTTTTACCCAATTAGCAAATGAAATGAAATACATACATACATACATAAATGGGTAGATAAATAAATACATACTGCATTATATTAATTAATTACAATTTTAGATGTTTCTTTTGCATTGTACAGTGTTCAGCATTAAGATTTTTTTCCCTAATGTATGCCATGTTATTATAAGTAATGTGTGTGTATAAAATAAATGCATGAGAAATGTGTGGATGCACAAGGTTGTCTAGGTGTGGAGGAATGACAATGTGAATTGTTTGTCTTGCATAATAAATGCTTAACTTACTGGTTGCTGATCTAGTAAACTGTCATTGCTGAGAAGTGCTTGAATCATTTGTTTTTTCTCCTCTGTTTCCTTTAGGGGAGTTATCCAGTTTGGGAAGATTTCATCAACAAAGCTGGAAAACTGCAGTCTCAGCTTCGGTGAGTAGACTGCTGCTCACTGTGGAATGTGGTAACACAACTATACAAGCATGTCACATGAAGAAATGCTGGCAGGAAAAAACATGGGCAGAGGGGAAATCCTGAGTGCACAAGGATTGGCATGGTGCTGTAGGCAGTTGTGACTACCTGTTACTGTCCTGCTGTAGTACATGTGACATTTTTCTGTAACTAATTGCATAGAGAGGTACAGAAACAGCCCAGTTTCCTAACTCTTCTCAAGTGCTGGAAGCCACTGATTGGGATTTAAGTTAAGAACTGCTTGACCCACCTAGACTGCTCATTACACTGCTTTCTGGATAAACAGCAGAGCCTACTTAACTGACAGGTTATTTTTTTATTTCCTCCATGCAGCATAGGAATTGTCTTAGTCTTCTCATTCATTCTCAGATTCTGCCACTGGTATAGCTGCAAGATATCTTTAGAATACTTTTCTGATCTTTCGCCTCTGTTGCCATGGTAGATACCTTCCTTGTATCACCCATGTGTCTTCTGTCTTTAATGTCAGCATCGTGCCTATTGTATATCCTTCTTTGAAATGGTCATTTTGACTCTGTAGGTTCCTAAGGTACTTAAATGTGGCATATCCCTGATGTTCTCAAAAGTATATGTATTAAGCTGCTGTAGTTTTTAATTTGTATGATCTCTGAGAGAAACCATGTATCATTTTTGCCCGTTTACTTACTTTACCTTGTGTACAGTTGATCAGAATGAGGTCTCCAGAGCTGCAGATAGTCACGTCAGCATGGGGTCTGATCACCTGACTGTATAAGTGCTTCTTGCTTCTTCCTATGTATTTCAGTATTCCACCTCTGTTCTTCTCTGCTGTGTTCTTACATCTAGGTCAACTGTTATTAAAAAGTGATTTCTGAAAATAAACTGCAGAGTCTTTTTTATCTGTTTATCACAGATCTTCCTTCAAGATGATCTAACTAAACATTGTTTAGAACCTGTGCCTTTAGGTCCTATAACCATTTGGGAAATGTTTCCTCAAACACGTCTTGCCTCTGCCATTTTCAGGGAAAAGCCTGACCCTATTGCTGTAACACTCTATGATTTTTTTTTTTTTTTTTGCAAAATACAAAAACAGAACTTTTCTGGTTTAACATTTGATTCAGGTAAGTCTTTTGAAGTTTTTAGTAGTATTTCTTCCTTCTGGGATTTTGTCCATTTACTTGGTCATTTTTTGTTATTTTTTTCCTCCACCTAGGGAGTAAATATTCTTTTTTCTTTTACCATCCTGATTTCAAAACCAGTTTAACTGTCCTTGTGGCAGAAAGATATTGGGTACGGAACATCCTCTGTGTCTTTGTTGTGTAAGGCCTGAGATTCCTATAGACATATGCAGGATCTGCAAGACATTTAACAAAACTGCTCACAAATGGCTGCAAATGATACCTACAGGCATTTCTAAGAAATACTCTCCCATGCCTGTTTTCATCTTGTTAAAATGTTTTATATTGCTTTTGGTGAATTGTTTGCTCGTAGTCTAGGTGGTTGGATTGTTCAGGTTAGACATTTCATGTCTTTTTTCTAGGATTCAGTTGCTAGTTTCATTGCTGTCAGTAGACCTATATCATCCCATGTTCCCATTAAGTTGTATTATTGTTTGGGTTAGTTTCTTTAGTATTAGCTTATTATCCATACTGCTAGGCTGATTTTAGCTGTGGACTAGCTATTGTTGTCTAGTTTTGATGTGTGTAAAGACAAGGCCACTAAGTTTATAATGTGTTCAAAATGTGGACACAAAATTCTCCCTCATGACACGCGCATGCCTTATGCAGAGTGTGTGTGCTGCTGTACTGCGTGTATGTTCCTTGCGACATTTATGAGAATTTTGGATATCTGAGACTACAGCAGTGAAGGGATGAACTTTTAATTAAGGGTTTGTGACCCAGTGATTTGGTTCTGAGCTCCAAAAGCAAAAAGGAGAAAATAAATACTAAAGAGAGTAGCGGCTAAAGGAATTAGTCCAGTCTCCACCAAGAGTGTCACATGTGAATGTTTATCCTGCTAATGATAGCCCCATCAACCTTCAACTTCAAGGGTCTCTGAACTTGAGGTTTCAGTAGTATGTAAGCACACACACACCCTACTGGCCTGGAACAGATGAAGCAGTTTTCCCTTAGAGAAATAACTTTCTGTATATTGGGAGTCCAGACTTTCCTCTTTACTTTCAATACACTCCTCTAGACCTTTCCGCAGTCCCTCTTCAGGTCTCCATGTGGATTGGAACAAGGTGATGAAGGCAGTTAGCAAGACACAGATGGGGGTGGGTGTCTTCTCTTCTCCATTTACGTCCAGGTTGGCAAGAGAATGCCATTTTTGTTCTTCTGTTGCTTCTTTCCTGAGATCTGTTTTACAAATGGGTGGTTCAGAGCTGAAGTTTCTCAGTCGCAATAGTGAACTCTCTTTTGGTACCTATATATTTTTTCTCTACTGGTGATCTTGATTCCAGGCTTATTAGTATTGCGGTTTTCCAAGACCCAGGAACTCAGTGCCAGCAGGTCAACATTGCCAGCAACAATGATATCCTTTGGGCAGATGTTCTTTGTGTTTCACCATTACAGTCATCACATTTGGGTTATCCCTGCCAGGGTAGCTCTTGGCCGGCCCAAATACCTGAGGCTTCGTATTTCTGCGCCGGTTACTGTCGCTTCAGTACTGACATCGGGTCGTCAGTAGTATAAAGGAAGGCAGCCGACTCTATTACATCAGTCTTTCTTGCCATGGAGCCCGAAGCAGAAGCAGTTCGCACCAGTGCTGGTCGGCCGCTACCTCAGTTTCGTCTACCGATTTGAAGCTGAAGTCTTCTAAAGCTAAGTACCCCATTGGAGAGCCTTTTTTCTTGCACTAACTGATGTCAAAAAAAGTTAACAATTGTCTCGCCTGTGGAAAGCAAATACCACACTGAGATTTTCATTCTTACTGCGTCATTCGTTTAGGCCCAGACCACGACGTCTCCTGCTGTCGCTTCTGTGATTTGTTTAACACCAGAACTGTCCATCATAGGGCCCTTATTGTAGCTAGATATTTTCGATTACAATCCTCGAACTCCGATATTGCTTCGGTAAGCCATCCGACAGCAGATCTTCCGAAAAAAACATAAAGACAGAGACAGACGGTACAGGTCCAAACCTACCGACGATCCTTCCGTTAAGCTACTCGTCAGTTCTCCGGTCCTCAGTGAGGAGCTTTTGCAGCCCCTGATGCCCGCTTCTGTGGATTCGCAGGCCACTACCGAGACCCTTTCGGAGTCCGGTATGCCACAAAACTCTTCTTCGACTAAGGATCCTGCGGTCGTCTCTAACTTGAATGGGTCCGAAGCCACTGAGCAGGCACTAGCTTCCGAGGAAGTCCCTCGCACTACCAATTCTCGAAACAAACTGTCATCTTTCGTGACTATCTTTCTTTTGAAAATGAGCGAGTTTCTTAGGCCCAGGGTACGAACCACACCTGAGAAACCGATGACCCAATCTCAGGCACCTGCTTCCTTGCCTCAGTCTCAAATGTTTAAAATGGCGGAAGACCTTATCATGCTGATCAGGGGAAGCCAAGCTATCTCCTCCAAAAGGAAAAGAGATCTGTCCCCTGTAGTTTTGTCTGAACAAGAGTCAGATGACTCTGATGCATCTGAATATGAAAACATGCAACCCCTCTCTACTTATGAGGATTCCGATGCAGAGGATTCCATCCCTTCCACCTCTCCCCCAGAGGATTTTTCCTTTGGGGAAACCCTTCATACCTTAAGAGAACATTTCCAATGGGAGAGTCAGGACTGCCCTCAGTCTAAACAGAGACTCAGGGAATTCTTACATCTTCCACAGCACAGACCTTTGGCCATCCCTCCAGTCCTGGATATTGTGGACGATGTTTTCCTGGAATCCAGCTTGACTCCTGACACCCTCCCTTCTGCACCCAGAAAACCAGACAGGTATTATAGAGTCCCTAACTCACACACATTTCTTTTTAAAAATCCTACTGCTGACCCTGAGGTAATTTCTCAAGGCACCTAAAGGGATTAAAGCAACCTTTGCTAAGAATCCCACCCCCTCAGCTAGGGATTCCCGAGCACTAGACAGATGGGATAAAAAGGTATACACCTCAGCTACTCTTGCTATCAGGGCACTGAATTGTCAGTTTCATATGCTAAAATTTTAGCAACATACCCTGGAACTCCTCAAACAAAAAATGTCTTCCTTTCCTGCTGGTGCAGAATCTAAAGAGTTACAAGAGTTAATGCATTCTGCAAGTCAAGTAACTAACCACACCTTGCACTGTGGTTTTGATGCCCTAGAAGCTTCTTGCAGGGCAGCAGTCACCGGATCTGTCATTAGAAGGCATGCGTGGCTTAAGGAACAGCCCTTGCCAGACCATGTCAAATCTAAATTGTTGGATGCTTCCTTGCATAAAGACAACTTAATTGGCACTAAGGCAGAAGAGGTCTTAAAAAAGATGGAAGAAAAAGCAAAATCTATGCAGACAGTTAAGGATTTCTTACAGGTCCAGCCACCCAGGTTCAGCAGCCATTGTCCCACCAAGCACTGGTTCTTTCCTGCTCCCACTAAGCCAGTCCAGCCCTACCCCGGGGAACCAGACCCCCCCAAACAGCAGCCACAGGGAGTGCAGAAATCTAAGCAGTGGACTACCTCCACTTCAAAACCAGGGAGTTTTGAGCCACCCCTCCCTCTGATCACCTTCACTTACCCCAGGAGGAAAATTCTCCTTTCACGCAAGCACGTGGGTCGCCATTACCAACGACTGCTGGGTTCTCAACATAGTGTCCCAGTGATACAGATTTTCTTTCCACACCTCTCCTACCCCAAAAGGGTTCCCAGATCTACCTCCAAACCAGTGGGCAGAGGTGCAAAAGCAAGTCCTTTTCCTGCTCTCTATGAGGGCAGTAGAGTACGTTCCTGCAGAACAGAGAGGCCAAGGTTTCTCCTCAGTTCTTTTTCTGGAACCCAGAAAAGAGGGCACCTGGTGCCCCATCCTCAATCTATCCATTCTAAACACCTTCCTGGTGATTCCAAAATTCAAAATGCTCACCCTCCAGCGGCTGCTACCCATGCTGTCCAAGGATGCTTGGCTAGCCACTCTAGATCTAAAAGAGGCCTACCTCCATATTCATATCAGGGAATAATGCAGGAAATGTCTCCGCTTCAGGGCAGGATCTCAACACTTTCAGTTCTCTGTGCTTCCCTTTGGCTTATCTACTGCTCCCAGAGTTTTCGCAAAATGTCTGGCTCTGGCCATTGCCTTTTGCAGACAAAGAAATATTCAGATTTACACATACTTAGACTACTGCCTTATTCAGGCAGACAGCCAGGAAAAGCTGCTCAAGCATCTGACCTTTGTAAAGTCCTTACTAACCTCCCTAAGGTACTCAATCAATGAAAAGAAATCCAAACAGGTGCCCACCCAAAGGATTATATTCCTAGGAACAAGCCTATACACAGCATCCCAAATGGCATTCCTTACACCAGAAAAGCAAAATTTCCTGACAGCCTACTTCTCTCAACTAGCCACCAGGCCCCAGCTATCTGCAAGAAAGATCCTGCAAGCTCTGGGGTTCATGGCATCTTGCATACTACTCATTCCATATGCTAGACGGAATATGAGGAAACTTCAGTGGTACCTAAAAAGCCTTTGGTGCCAACACTCTCAAGACTTGAAGTCTCTTCTGCCTATAATTCTTTACCTCCGAAAAGATTTTCTTTGGTGGACAACAGCATGCTCCTACAACAAGGGACTACCTTTCTCACCACCCCCCGCCACCCAGACCCTCACCACAGAAACATCAGGCTATCCCTGGGGTGCATACCTGGACGGCAGGTGCATACAGGACCAATGGAGCCCACATCAAATCCCTCTGCACATCAACCAAAAAGAGATGATGGCTGTCCAGCATGCCTTGATAGCTTTCAAGCCCCTTCTCTCCCCAGGGGCTCTTCTGATCAAAACAGACAACACCAGTGTAATGTGGTATATCAACAGGCAGGGAGGGAATCACACTTACCCTCTATGCAGGCTGGACATGACCCTTTGGCACACAACCTCTGCCATGCAACTCCACCTGTTAGCACAATTCCTATCAGGTTCTCTCAACTCTCTGGCAGACCAATTAAGCAGAAATCTTCTGGACCCATACGAGTGGCAGCGCAACAGAAGAACCTTCACCCTAATAACTCAGAAATGGGGTACACCGAAGGTCGACCTCTTTGCCTCCCACACCAACCATCAGCTCAGCAAATTCTGCACCAGGGAGCATCACTGAATGCCTTGGAAAGTGGATGCCCTGTCCTTCCCCTGGGTCAATCTATCGGTCTATGCCTTTCCTCCACTACCTCTAATCCCCAGGGTACTGCTCAGAATAAAGGAGGAAAAAGCAAGGACCATTCTTATAGCTCCAGACTGGCCCAGGCAGCACTGGTACCCCTTGCTGCGCAGCCTCTCCCCGATACCCCCATTGCATCTTCCTCAGATTCCAAACCTCCTGACCCAGAGGGAAGGAGTATTAATACATCCCCAATGGCAGACACTCAGTTTGGCAGCTTGGCTTATTCCCTAACCCCGAACCTATCTGCCAACCTCAGTAAACAGGTTCTGGATGTTATCCATGAGGCCAATGTCGTAGCACCAGAAAGTCTTATGCTGATAAATGGAAAAGGTTCTGCACCTGGATCCAGGCAAATGGAGCCAATAGGGCACAGCCCTCCCTCCCTCTCATCCTGGATTACTTAGCTAACCTACTACACAGTGTTCTGTCTTTCTCCTCTATAAAAATTCATGCCACTGCGCAGTCCCTTTACTCATACCCTTTGATCAAACAGTTCCTAAGAGGGGCTAGCAACTTGAGGCCACCCAGAAGGGCACCAACACCAGCTTGGGACCTTAACTTTGTATTGGAAAAGCTCACTTTGCCTCCTTTCGAACCAGCTTCTTCTGCAGAGCTAAATTTTCTCTCCTGGAAAGCAGCATTCTTTCTGGCCATCGCTTCAGCCAGAAGAGTCTCTGAGCTGCAAGCACTCATGGCTGTGGAACCCTTCATCATCTTCCATGCAGACAGGGTATCCCTCAGAACTAAACCATCCTTCATGACCAAGGTGGTATCCAGTGTGGCTCTCAACCAATCCATTCATTTACCCACCTTTTTTCCTAATCGCCGGAACAAGTGGGAAAGGATTCTTCACTCTCTAGATGTGCACAGAGGGCTCAGATTCTATCTTGACAGGACTAAATCCTTCAGAAAGTCTGATCAATTGCTGGTTAGCTTTGCTACAGGAGCAGAAGGCAAAGCCATCTCCAAACAAACCATTTCCAAATGGATAGCACACTGTATCCATTTCTGCTACAAACAGCATGGAAAGCCTCACCCCAAGGGGGTCAGGACACACTCTACTAGAGCAGCCTGCACATCTGCAGCTTTCCTCAGAGGAATTCCCACCAGGGACATCCTGGAGGGTCTATATCAGTTCACTGAAATGGCTGAAATTCAAACAACATATGTTCGAACTTCTAACCATGAAGTACAAAAATATTGAAGTCTTAGAACAGAGATTTTTTTCCCAGGGAAAAAAATCGCTGTTCCAAGAAATACACACACAACACAAGCACACCAAAAAAATAGCAATCCACACACAAACACTTAAAATCCTACATCTAACCCTACACTAAACTGTACATACACTACTATCTATCCACTTACCTTAACCCAAACCCTAACCCTAAGGTCCGTCACTATCGCACACTCACCTGACCCACGCCCTAACCCTAGCTCACCTGTCCCGCCCTAACCCTAAAGTCTGTCACTATCGCACACCTACCTCACCCGCACCCTAACCGTAACTCACCTAACCCGCGCCCTAACCCTAACGTCCACACAATCGCACACTTACCTGAACCCGACCCGTAACTTCCCACCACAGTCCTGATAATCGCAAAGCCACAGAAACGGCCCACCAAATTCTTTCCCTGGGAAAGAATTTGGTGTTCCGTGGTTTTGTGATAATCATTGTTCGAACTTCACAGTTCAAACATCTAGTGTTTGATCGTCAGCCGTTTCGACGGACTGATATAGACCCACATCCTGGAGGTTGCCACCTGGACATCTGTTCACACTTTTACCAAGCATTACCACCTGCCTCTCTTCTCTAAATCCAGGGCATGGTTTGCCTCTGCAGTCTTGCAGGGCATCCTAGCCAGCCCCTAGTTTCATTGATTGCCTCCACCCTTTTCCTCAGCTTTGGGAATCAACCCAAATGTGATGACTGCAACAGTGAAACATGAAGAACATAGTACAGTTGTGTACACTTACCATAAATGTAGATGTTCAAGTGTATTCACTGTTGCAGTCCTGGTTACCTTCCCTCCAGCCCCCTGACTTCTCTTTCTCCTTTTATTACCATTCTAACTTGCTGTCTTCCTTTCCTTACAAGGGACATATTGGTATTTATTTTCCACTGGTGGGGTTTCTTACACTAGAACCTGGCCTCCTACTTGGGGGTTCCTGACAGGTTAGGGCAAGAAAAACTGATGTAATGGCGTCGGCTGCCTTACTTTATACTACTGACGACCTAACATCAGTCCTCAAGTGACAGCAACTGACGCAGAAATACTAAGTCTCTGGTATTTGGGCTGGCTGAGGGCTACCCTGGCAGGGATAACCCAAATGTGCTGACTGCAACAGTGGCTACACTTGAGCATCTACATTTATGGTAAGTGTACACAACTGTACTTTACTATGAAACAGTGGCAAAACGTTTTGCAGTTCAGCTATGAAAAAAAGGAAATTATTATACCAGGGTAAAAATTCAAAGGAGGGAGGGCATTCCATAGTGATTCTTTGTCAGTACTGCTGTTTTATTCTGCCATTAACTCATTAAGTTGTTTAATTAGCAGGCTAGGCTGTGGTTACAGTTTGGCTCCCAGAAACCAGATTTGTTTTGTGGATGACTTACAACTGTGTAGTTCAGCAGATGAGGAATTGAAAGCACAACCAGAAATGTTGAAAACTTTCTCATACAATATAAGAATGGTATTTCATCTTGATAATTGCACCAAAACAACATTTTAAAAAGGGAAGCTGCAGCACCAAGAAAAATATCAGCTTGGGGCAGGAATATGATGTAAAGGAACTTGAGCAGAAGGTAGTATATAAATGTATGGGAATTGAATGACCGGCAACAAAACATGAACAAATGAGAATAAAGCTCACTAAGAAATACTTGAGAAGACTAAAACTAGTACTGAAAATTACCTTGACAGTCTAGAAAAAATTTCAAGCTCTAAATCAGTTTGCTGTTCCTGTTCTGTCCTACAGTTTTGGGATGATTGACTGGCCCCAAAAGGTGTTGGATCAGTTGGACACAAAAACAAGCAAAATGCTTATCAAATGATATATAAAAATAAGTGTATACCAGTATTACATATTCCATGGTCTGAAGGAGGTGAGTTATGGTCCTCCTCGAAATTGATTACATTTATAGATCTGCAATCATGGGACTGCATATGTATCTGATGACCTCATTAGACTGAAACATAGTTAAAGTTTTAAAACGTGAGGAAAAGTCTAAGATGTCATCTTTGCCTAGTTTAGCAGAAACAGTTCAATATCAAGTGGGAATGGAAATCATACCAGAAGTATTCAGAAATCAGGCAGCAATGGAATGTGCTTAAAAAAGAATACAGGGAAAAGGGTCAGGTGAGAAGGAAGAAATGGAAAGTCCACAAGTATAGTAGGAAGTACAGAGATCTCCTGGAACATTCATGTTGACCAAGATTTGATGCAACAATGGTTAAGGAGAGATGAATTAAACCAAAAGGTGAGGCTAATAGTGGTGGCCCAGGATAGTGGACAACATGCATGTTGGTTTACAAATTCCATTGAAAATGTGGGAGAAACAGACAAACACATGTTCTATAAAACAGAATTGGAAACAGCCATGCATTTTGTTGCTGGGTATGATACAGCCATGGCAGAGGGCATTTATACTAAAAGGCACAATAATGTGGTAAGACTATTGCATTTGGGGTTGTGCAAATACTACAATACAGAAACATCTGAGAAACATTGGAAACATAAACCACAAAGCATTATTGAGAATGATGAAAGTTATCACATGGGATAACACATTACCAACAGTTCAAAAATAGATGTGAGTAAATCAGGTATAATAGTTCATGAAAAAAAGTAAAATCGAGCATTGAAATTGCTACACCCAGTGACTACAGTGTCTTATGTACAGAGACGCAAAGTCATAAAATACCAGGATTTGCAAGCTGAAATGAGAGCAATGTGGAAGAAAGATACCTGGATGGTTCTAGTAGCAATAGGAACAACAGGTCTAATAAAAATTGCAATTATACTTGCTACCAGTACTTATAGCCCTGTATGAATTACTGAAGGAAGCAATTCTAGGCACCTTGCAGTTGCTGAGAAGAGCACTCTTGGCTAAGATTGAAGACTGAAACAATACTAATTTCATGAACTCTAATCATACCCTAACTTAGAAATGGGGTCTATTCCTGTCATGGTATTAGAAACCCAAAACACTTGGAGAAATTAAGCTGGTAAAAGCCAACATTACTATATTGGTTTGTCTCACATGGGATCACCCATTGCCAACAGGTCAAAAATAGATGCAAGAAAAACAGATATAAGAGTCTATGAAAAAAGACAAAGGTAGCGTTGATCTTTGAAATTGCTACACCCAGTAATTACAATGTACAGGGAGACACAAAGTCATAAAATACCAGGATGTCCAAGCTGAAACCAGAGCAACATGGAAGAAACATAGTTAGACAGCTCCAATAACAGTAGGAGGCCCCGGTTTGCAAAGATTTGTACTAAACCCTTAATAAGTTCCCTTGCTGGTGAATCCATTATTTTCTGTCTTCTAGTAATAGTATTTTTTCCCACCGTCATTAATGTGAACAGAATGTCTCTGTCTAATTGTCCCCAGGCTGCTCCTTCTGGAATCTCCAAGAAATATGTTGTCAGTGGAAGTGGGCCTCCACCTGGCCCTAACTGTTCATACAGATCTTGCATTAAGTTCTGATAATCTCTTAGTTTTGGGCAGTGCGAAATATATGGAACCATTCTCTGGAATCTCCAGAAAGAAACATTAGTATTTGTCATGGACATTAGGGTACACCTTACTCAGTCTGCTGGGTGTATAAAAATGCAAGCATTTGTAGACAAAGAATTGAAATTTTCTTTCTTTAATAACATTCTGTCTTCTCATTATTTCCTTCCACTGTTGTCCAAAGAAACCTTTTCTCAATGATTTTTCCCAAGTTCCTTCTAACTTGAGCTTGGCCTGACTTTTTATGTCATCTAACATTATTTATAACTTCAACGTTAACCCTTTAAAGAGTGCCTTATTCATCTCCACTGTAATACTCCCCAAAAGCAGCATTCCATTCAAGCCACCTGTTTCTTTTTTTCTTTCTTTATCTTTACGTATATGTTTCTTATGCCTATAAAAGCTGTGTAATTTCACCCTTTTACTATCAACTTATTCTTGAATCTGTCCCAGGTTAAAAAGGTTTGTGCTTACTCTATGTCAACACCTCTCTATCCTCTTAGATACACCTCAGCCCAATTCATCAGTTCTTCCCCACGTTTCTTTTCCATTATCCTCACTCACATAGGCACAGACCAGTTCCCAACCTCTCACAATTTATCTTCCCTTATTAACCAATTTCGGGCAGCTCTTATTTGGGCCCAGCGATCTCTAATTTTACTGTCCTCCTCTAATCATAGTAATGTATTGGGGTCCATATTCTTCCCTACTTGTAGCTGTCTCCCCATTTCTTCCCATCCTGTTTGATCTTCTTGAGTTTTCCACAAAAGGAATAGTTGTTAGCACCATTCTCCAGTGTCTTCTAAGGTCTGAGAACCCCAGACTACCTGAATCTTTCCTTAGCTGAATTCACTCCCCAAATGTCCTTGGCTTTTCCTGTCCCCATATGAAATCTCTCATTGCATTGTTTAAACCTCTGCTGAATGCCTGCTTTGGGTGCAGCGATCTGGTCTGACAACAGTATAAAACACCTGTACCTCTTGATCCAAGTCAAGGAAAAAGAATTTCCATTTTCTGAATTGAAAACATTTGGCTGAGACTTTAGAGTAAGAAACTTTATTAGTGTTTCTGAACCAGTGTGTGAGAGACATATCCAGGTATTTTATGCTGTGATTTTTAAATAGCTTTGAACATAAATCTGTAAGCTTTTGTGATAGTAATTGAAAGGTAATATTTGTGTTACTCCATATTTAGTTTATACACCAATATGATTCCAGATTGCTTCAAGATTTCTAATGTGGGTTCCAAACAGTTTTTGGGGTCTGCCAAATTTAACAAAAGATTGTCTGCATATAATGCCAGATTTACCTCTACTGGGCTCCTTTTATATCTTGACAGTCTCACGTGTCTGTATTATTGAATGGCTCCAAATATTAACCAAGTAGAAGTGGGGGTAACAGATACTTTTGCATTATCTCCCTACAAATAGAGAACATTAACGTTAATTCAATATTTATTTTAACCCTAGCATATGCACTTGTATAGATAATTTTTAATCAATGAAATAAAATTCCCAGGGAATTCCATTATTTTTAACACCAGAGGATAAGTAGCCCCATTGCACCATATCAAATTCCTTTACTGTGTTCGTACTAACAAGTGGAGCTTGTTCTTATTTACCATTTCCTGTATAAAAATCAGTGTTTTTAATATAGTGTCAAATAGCAGACGATTTACAAAGCTACATTGGTCCTTACGCACCAACTGTGGTATGAAATGTGATAACTCCTCTGGCAGTACAGGAGTCAGTATTTTATCATTTGGTTTTAAAACCAAAATTGGTCAGTAGGAGCTAACTGTTGATGGGTCTTTGCAGGCCTCAAAATAACTGTAATGCCTTTGCCTTTCCAAGAGGGTGGAACATCCTGTTTAACCAGTGTTTGGTCCATAACTTCATGCATCCTATCTGATCATGGTCTCCCTTCCCAGTTTACACAATTCAACTGGAATCCCATCTAAGACTGGCAGTTTGCCATTTGGCAGCCTCTTCAGTTATCTCTTGTAACTCATTCTTGGTTATGAGCTTCATTAAGTGGTCTGCCTATGCTGGCAACATCTTTGGGAAAATTCAGTAAATATATACTTTGATGTGTACCAAGTGCTTCTTCATTATATTTATTTCCATAGTACCTTGCAAAATAACCTGTGCTTCTTCTGGGGTCATCTTATCATCTGGCCCTTGTCATAATCCCTCAAATTATATACCTATCTCTCTACCTTTTGTTTGTCTTAATCTAAGGGACGAGTGTTTCACAGCTTTAGAGGAACATCCTAGGTAGGTACCTTCCAGCACATTCACCTAGAAATGTCTCTTCAATGTAATATTAACTCAGTCTTATGCTGAGCCGCTGAAGTTTTGTCATCCAAATCTGGCAGTCCCAGTGCTTTCTGATCCTGTATCCAGATTTGCCATTTATTAAAAGCAAACTTTTCCAATCTTCTTTTTTCCGTAATTTAATCCTGTGACAGTGCATTTCTCTTTGTATCTATCCCAGCCAGAAATGAACTCCTACCACCCAGTTCTTCTCCAGTGTCATTGTGCAGATCTCTTTACATCATTCTACAAACCTGCTGGATCTTATATAATTGGTTGGACATCTCCAGTGCCGGAGACATTTCTTATTGTTAATTTTAAAAGATAACACAAACAGGGCACAGGCCAACATATTACTGGTTAATATCTGCTTTCTCTCAATTAGATACTTTGTGTGTGTGTGTGTGTGTGTGTGTGTGTGTGTGTGTGTGTGTGTGTGTGTGTGTGTGTGTGTGTGTAGATATATATATATATATATATATATATATATATTTTTTTTTTTTTCCCCAGTCCCAGACAACCTATTATAAGCTGTAGAAAAGTATGTAAAGGATATACCTGCTCTGCCTAATTTGTATATACTTAGCAAACCAAGCATTTTAGTCCATTCTCCAAAATGAAGCTTATCGGACCAACTTATAACATCATCAGTTGCAGTAACAAAGCTAAAGTTTCCAGCCCAGACGAATATCCTCTCCTAACAAATATATATTTCTTTGCATATCTCCCAGAATTCCTCTAAATTGGATTCTGGAGGGCGGTAAAACTTTGCCAAAATGAGCAACCCCAAATCTGTTAATAACTTTATTGCTGCAAAGCGCCATCTGTTATCCACTAGGCAATCCTTCTGTTTACATCATAGTTTATTACTAACTAATATAGATGCTGCCCTTGTGTTTGAGTCACAGTAACTGGCTGCATTTCGTATCTGATATCCAGTTATCTGTAATTTATCATGTTCCTTTCTAACCGTGTCTCCAGCAGTAACACAGTTTCAGGAGATTTCTTTCTAACACACCTCATGACTTTCTCTCTTTTCATGGGATTATTCATTCATTCATTCATTCATTCATTCATTCATTCATTCATTCATTTATTTATTTAACATTTGTTAACTGGGAATGTCCGACTTGGAACAAAGCCAATTTTCAGCAAAGGCCCGGGGAGAAATGCTCCAGAAGCATGTCTTTGTAACGTGGGAGGAAACCGGAGCACCCGGAGGAACAAACCCAGGGAGGACATGCCATTAACATTGTATGGTAGCAGTTTAACTGTCATAATTCTGTTATATTCATCATCTCACAAATTTGCCTTTCTTCAGGAGTATATTAACTGCAACCAAGTACACTAAGTGATATCTGCAGGAAACCAAGCCAGCCCCTCCTTTAGTACATTGTAAAATAAAAAGAAAACAAACAATTTCTACATTTAATACTTTTAACTGCATTTGTGATGCAACATTTCAAATATGTACAAACAGTAATACTAAATGTTCATCATTCTCAGTGCTGCAATAGCCTATGGGTTGTATCCTGCCAAGGATACAGCATCTGGACAGCTTCCCAAAGCTCTCACCTCCTTCCACAGTAATTCTGGTTGCCTATAGGCTAATACCTTTTGGACAGAAGTATAAAAGCAGGCAGAGTGATTAATAATCTTCAATACCTTCTTGCTGTCTCGTGCAGATACATCTCTGAGACTTCTCAGGTATAGCAGCCAGCCAAGGCTTCCTGTCATACTGATAAGACCCCTTTTAGGGAGCCCTTCCGCACATGTAAGTTATATTTTTAATATTTTATAGTCTTTTACTGTTTTTTTGTAGTAAATAGCAGCATGTCACTTTAAGAATACCAGCTTCTCAGGCACGTCAGTAGACGTTCCTTGATTGCCATTAGCGGTCTCTGTAGGGACTGTTTTCTAGGATTTGGCTGTCATTTAATGCCTTAGGGCAATATTTAAGTGTATTCCTTGTTTTTAAAGTGTTTTTTGGACAGTCGGGAAGTTTTTTTTCCCCCAGGAGAATAATGGATTTTTACATGATGGGTTCTGCTTGTACTTGGTTTGCTTAGGTTTTATGTGATTTTATAGGGCAGCTAATTTATTATCTATGTTTTTTGACTGGGAGTTCTTGTGTACTGCTTATGTTGCTTTGTTTGGGGACAGTTTGACTGAACTGGAAGGGATGTGTGCTGTTTATGCTTACTAGTGACAACTCTCCTTTCGACTAATTCCTTAAGGTATAGCTTTCCGGCAAAACAGGCTTCTTCCCTGGCTACAGCATGGATACTTTCCTTAGTCCTGCTTATCCCTCTCCTAAAGTACCTAAAAAGCAAAAAAATCAGTTGAAGCATGAGTCCGTACCTTCAGTGTGGAGTACTACTATGCCTCAGCCAACAGTGGGTAACTTTGCTGTGGCCATGACTAGTTCCTCAGACCACTTATATTTCTTCGAATCCCAGTCACAATGCACCAGGGCCAGAAATGTTCTCTGTGGCTGTTTCAGTGCCATACTTGGGCATGGGAGAACCATCCAGTTTGGGAGTGAGAGATACTTTGAGAGAGTCTTCTTAAAGTGCCCTGGGAAAGACACCTTTTGTTTAGCATGATATGCTGTAACTCGAACAAAAATCTGTAAGAGTTGCTGAAGCCACTAGCAGATATCCAAAGCACGCTGGTACTTAACGTATAAGCAGTTTAAAACAAGCAACATTTTCATCACTCCACACGAGCAACTTCATCAGAAATAGCTATTGGGACATAAGATTCTAGGATAGATCTGTTAATGGGAATGGGTATAGGATATGCAATAGCATCAGCAGCTACATTAAGATATTTTACAGGAGAGTTAGTGTATTCTTTGAGTTTGTGGAGGAGTCTCTTGATTATGTTAGTGGGAACAGGCTGTAGTGTGAAAGTAGTTGAGCTTGTGGTAGCAGTGGAGTGGAAAAGTGAGGGTGGATCAATGTGGGGAGGGAGGAAGCAGTGGGCTTTTTGTGAGAGGATATGAAGGAGGTGAGTTGTGTGGTGGTGAGAAAAATTATGTATTTGAGGTGACATTTTGCATACATTGTAAGAAGTAGTTGTTAAAGATGTTGGTTATTTGTGTGTTTTGTCTGGAAAAGGATTGAGGTTATTTTTTTTCCAGGCTTGAGGAGAGATGAAAGAGATGACCAGAAGTTTTTTGGGGTTATGTTTGTTAGTGGATTGTAATGTGTGATAGTGGTCCCTTTTGTCTTTTGTTACTGCTTTTTTACACAGATTGCTGAGATGCCTATAATTGTTCAGATTAGAGGAAGATTTGGAAGTGTGCCATACTTTCCAGAGCTTGTCTCTATATCGCATAAGGTCTTTTGTAGTTTTGGTAAGCCAGAGTGCGTAGTTGCTTTTAATTCTTTTCCTGCATAGTGGTGCTAGATGGTTAAGGATGCCAAAGAAAGTTGTATTAAAGTGGTTGCCTGCATCGTCTAGTGGAAGAGTTTTGAGGATGGACCAGTTGGTAGCCTTTAAAGTGTCAATTAGTGAATGTTGGTTAAATTTAGATATTGCTAATAATTTTGTATTGATGGTCCTTTCGATGGAGGGAGAAAGTTCTAAGTGCATAAGCAGGGAGGTGATCACTTAAACCATCAGGAAGAGTCCCAGCATCACAGAATTTAGTGGGGTCAGAAACTAAAATCCAATCAAGTAAATTGGTCAGAAACTAAAATACAGTCAAGTAAATTCCTGCTATAGAAGATGCATTAAAAGCTGCCTGTAATGCTCCTGATTCTCTCACACTAGTTCATTAAAAAGCTGGTAAATTGTATATACTTTCACATTCAAATACATTTCTGTATTGTCATCTTACAGCTGATTCTGTTGCAATCACTCCTACTGCTCAAGCAGCAAAAAAGTAACTTGCCTCCTCCAGCCTAGTTCCCAGGAACAAGGAGATGAGGTGTTTGGACAGACAGGGTAAGCGACTTTTTTCTTCTGCCACATTAGCTTTCAGAATACAGAACTACCAGGGCTGTATGTGGAAATTCATTTGAAGTGTGCTAAAAGTTTGGAAAAATGTACTTCTTCCCTTACCCCTGAACATAGGTCTTATGTGAATCAGATTGTGTCTGATGTGCCTCAAATTTCTAAACATACCTTAAAGAGTATGTATGATTGTGCTTTTACCTGTCTCCAGGGTCTCTGCTTCATCAACTATTTTGAGGAGATTTGTTTGAGTACATTTTCAGAACTTTTCAGAGGACTTACAAAGTCAGAAATGTTCAGTTCTTCTCTAGACTCAGAAGTTTTTTTTTGGGTGTGCTACTACTTAGGTACTCAAACAGTGGATGACAGAGTTAAATTAATGGAGAGGGTTTCTAGGATTTTTCAGATACCCTAAATTCTTTCTTCTAAAACATCTACCCCTTTCAAAGGACAAAATAAGCAGATAATTCAGCCTAATAACAAGAAGGCACCCAAGAGAAATCAGCAGGAGGGTAACAAGCTCAAACTGAACATCAAAGGGAATTTCAGAAAAAAAGGACCAGGCACCAACTTCAGAATGACTATGCTAGGAGACCTGGTCAACATTCTCCCTTCTTCTAGCCCTGTTCCCCTTCTACTTTCAAATCATCTGTCCCTCAGTGCTCCAGCATGGTGCTCAAATCATCTGTCATTCAGTGCTCCAGCACGGTGTTCAAATTATCTGTACCTCAGTGCCCCAGCACGGTGTTAAAATCATCTGTCCCTCAGTGCCCCAGCATGGTGGTCAAATAATCTGTCCCTCAGTGCTCCAGCATGGTGTTCAAATCATCTGTTCCTCAGTACTCCAGCATGGTGTCAGATAATTTCTGGCACACAGGTTAAATGCGATTCAGGAAGGTTACAGCTGGTAATGGATAGATTCCCCTCCTTCTTTCAGGGCGATTCCCCCTCACTCATTAAACCAACTAGACTTGTTTCCTCAGTTACTCCAGTACATGATAGAAGCAGGTGCCATAGAACATGTTCGTGCAGAAAACATAAGAAAAGACTTTTATTTCTGAATGTTTCTGATCCCAAAAAAGTTATGTTTGTGGACACAAGTTTTGGATCTCTTCTTCTGCAAACTTGTGTGAAAGTTCTAAAATTTAAGATCTTAACACTCCAGTCACTGTTATCCTTTCTCCCAAATCACTACATTATGGTAACCTTAGATTTCAAGGATGCTTACCATCATATTCCAGTAGCATATTAATTCCTGAGACTCCTAAGATTTTGTGTATGTAGGTCACAGTATCTGTTCTCTGCATTACAATTTGGACTACCTACTGTACAAAGAGTGTTTATAAAATGCCTGTCTCCTGTGGTGGCTCACTGAGGCTGCAAGGTGTTCTCATTTTTCCTTATTTAGATGACATGCTTATTTGTGCAGAGTATTTACCCAGATGCTAGGACTCCATAACAAAGGTGTCATCCCTAGTAACCCATTTGGGGTTTCTAATATACAGAAATCCGTCCTGACTCCATCACACAGGATTGTGTTTCTAGGGTGCCTTATAGACACTCTCATACAAAAAAGCCTTTTTTTATTCCTGAACTTTTCTCATCTCACTCAGGCTTCAGCCAGAGAATTCTTGAATTCCAGGCCTTATGGTTTCTGTGATCCCAGTGATACCACTTAGCAGGCTGCACGTGACAAAGACTCAGTGGTTCCTAAAAAGCATGTGTACCCAGCATCTTCATAACTTAGAATTTCAGTTGTTAGGGCTAGTAAAGCTAGAACTACAGTGGTGGGGGGATCAGATAGCTCTCAATCCAGGACACCCTTTCTATCTTCCTACCCAACAGCAGACTCCTCAGATTTCACGTGGGGTGCAGTATCTATGGGAATAACAGAGTAAGGTCTGTGGGACAGTTTGGACAGACAAAGGCACATAAATGTCAAAGAAATGCTGGCTGTGATTCAAGTTGTAAAAGCCATATATCATCTTTGGCAAACAGGCCCTCTTTAGATGATTACATACAACACCACAGTGATGTAGTACTTAAATGAACAAGGCGGTACCAAGTCATGCCAGTGATGTCACCTGGTAATGACTGCTTAGGAGTTAGCTTTTTAACACTCCACACTTGCATTCCATCAGAGCAAAAGATTGTGGCAGACAAACTTAGCAGATCCTGGACAGACCCTCATGAGTGGAAACTCAGTCCAGATATGTTCCACAAATTAATTCAGAAACGGGGAACATCTCAAGTAGATCTGTTTGCCTGCTTTTAAAACAGAAAACCTCTGTTCCAAGAATACTTGCAAACAAGAGTGGAGAACAGATGCTGTCTTATTACCCTATCCCTGGATGTTCCTATATGTTTATCCGCCCTCTCCACTGATTTTCAATAAACTTCTGTAGATTCAGAAAGATTTAGCAAAAAATCATTATGGTGGCTCCATTTTGGCCCAGGCAAGATTGGTTCTTCCTACTTACAGAACTGGTCAAGGACAACTACCACAAACTTCCTTGCAGACTGAGTGTACTCACACAGGGCAAAGGGAGTTTGATACACACTGACATCAAGCAAATACAACTGACTGCTTGGATGAATACATTCTGATAGCTTTTATACACCTTTTTCATGAGGACATACATCGGTACTAAAGGAGGCAAGAACACTTGCTACTAGAAAGTCATATGTTGGCAAATGGAAAAGATTTTCTAGTTCATGCATTACCAACAAACAGGTTCCATCAGGTAGTTTGCACTCCAGATGTTTAAATATTTGTGCGAGTTACTGTCATCTGGCCTTTGGTATGCTTCTGTCAAAGTGCATTTAGCTGCCATTTCAGCTTGTCTGCCCATGGAGCCCCTTCTTTCTTCTCTGTTTGAGGTCATTCTATGAAAGAGGTGTTACACATGAGACCCCTCCCCAAACAAATTCCTCCAGCCTGGGATCTCTCTTTTGTACTGGGAAAACTGACTTTGTCAACTTTTGAACCTGCCTGCTTGACTGATTTCAGGTTTATTACTTAGAAAACTGTTTACATGTTGCTCTGACATCTGCAAGGTGAGTACCTAATTTGCAGTCTCTCATGGTGGTGAAACTCTTTGTTGTCTTCCATAGAGAGATAGTCATTCTGCAGACTAGCCCAACATTCATGCCTAAGGTTGTATCAGAGTTCACAGTGAATCAAGCCATCAGTCTATTTTTTATTTTATTTATTTTTTTATCCAAAGCCAAAAAACAAGGGAGAAAGGATTTTTCATACCTTGAATGTACACAGGCAATTTGGTTATTACCGTGACAGAACAAACTCTTTCAGGGAAAACTTACCAGCTGTTTATTTCCTATACTGGGACTAAGAAGGGTCAGGCCATGTCTAAACAGCTGATTTCTAGATGCTTGTCCTCTCCTTTTGGACTGTATTACTCCCACAATGGCAAAATCACTCCAGGCAAGTTTAGGGTCCATTCTACCAGGAGCTTAGCTTTTTTGATGTGTACTGGAAAGGGTTCATAGGTTCATAGGTTCATACTAGGCTATCTGCCCAAGGGCATTTATAAGCCTAGCCCATAGTTATTTGGCTTTCGCCACCCCTTTAGTTTGAATAAAACTATGCCTATTATTTTGCTGTGCCTCTGTCAAGCAGTGACACTGAAGTAATCCCTGGGGTATATCTGCGATCCCCCATCCATTGGTCAAGATTCCTCTTGAACAAGGCCAGCGAGGTGCTCTGCCTCACATGTACCGGGATTTTGTTCCACAGCGTAGGGAGTCTCTGGGTGATGAATCTGTCCCTCCAGCATGTTCTATTAATAACCGTGTCAAGGTTTAAGTCTCCGCCCTTGTGGTTCTGAGGGATCTAGATTTTTGAGGTGAAGCATATTCATCAAATCAGGGTTTGACATGGCCTTATATGTCAGGCACAGGTCACCTCTGAGCAAGCGGTATGAGACTGAATAGAGCTGGAGTTCTTTCAGTCGGGCAGCATAAGACATATTTTTGAGACCCTTTATCCTTTTGGTGAGGAACTTTTGGGGCCTTTCCAGCTGCTGCAGGTGTCTGGTCAGATACATTCGAATGGGGCATTGTACTCAATCATAGGTCTAATGAGTGATGAGTACAGGGGCGATGACCTCCCTTGATCTAGATGTGAATCCCTTCATGATCAGGTGGGCAATGTAGAAGGTTTTCCTAACTACTTTAGCAACATGAGTGTCAAACGAAAGGCTACTGTCAACCTGGGTCCCCAGATCCCTGATGACTTCTTCTGTGCTCAGTGGATTGCCACCTATATGGCAGCTAGGGGTAACCTTGTTTTTCCCGAAGGGTATGACTATGCATTTCTTGGCATTTAACTTTAGGCCATGGCTCTGGCACCAGTTATCCGTTTCTGTGAGGCCCTTCTGAAGGATATCTGTGTCAGATGTGTTTTCGACTATGGCGCCCAGTTTGCAGTCATCTGCAAACTTTGTCAGCCATAATCCTCCTGTGTTTGCTTGTACTTCAGAAAAGTAGATGCCGAACAAGAGTGGACCCAGGACTGAGCCCTGTGGGACACCACTTGTGACAGGCTTTGAGTCTGACATGGCTCCAGCAACTCTGACCCTGTGGGTTCTGTCACTTAGCCAGTTTGCAACCCATCTTGTGATGTATGGGTTTACATTCAAGCTGATGAGTTTTTGATGATACCTGAGTGGGGTATTGTGTCGAAGGCCTTTGCCAGGTCGAGGTAGGCTGTATGGACTGCCTTTCCTCATCAATGGCCTTGGTGACGGTCTCAAAAAGTCAAGCAAGTTTAAAAGGCATCATCTGCCTTTGACAAAGCCAAACTGGGTTGGATCCAAAGTCTGCAAGTTCCCTATGTCTTTATTTATGAGTTCCATTATGATCCTCTCCATGGCTTTGCAGATAAGGCTTGTCAAGCTAATGGGACGGTAATTTCCAGGGTCGGTGGAGGCACCGCCTTGTGAAGTGGGACCACAGTCTCCGTGCGCCACTCCTTGGGTACGTATCCTGAGGTGAGGCTAAGATTAAACAGCTGTCCTAACTGCAGGTTTAATTCCTCATTGAGTTCATGGAGCACACAGCCGGGGACACCATCCGGTCCCATGGATGCTGTGTTTTTGCTTTGGAGAGCAGTTCTCACCTGGGCATTGGAGATGTTTGGGGGCTACAATCCTTTGGTATAGATATCTCACCTTTGGGGGGGGGGAGAAGTTTGCACTGAACCTGTCAGCCAGTATGTTGGCAATGTGTGTAGGTTCAGTAATCTTCACATCATTTTGAACTAATTCTGAGCATATCTGGGAGTTTCCTCCTAGGTTTCTAACATAGCTAAAGAAGGCCTTATGATTGTCTTTTGAATCCTTGGCGATTTTTCTCTCAAAATTTGCCTTGGATGATTTTATGAGAGCTCTTAGTTTTTTACTTATAATGATCAAAGGTGTCTTACCTTTCAAGGATTTTGCTCTATCTTGTAGTAGCTTCCTCCTTTTGTTGTAGAGCTTGTTTATGGCTGGGGTCCACCAGACTGGACGCTTGCCTTTGATACAAAGAGTCTTAGTTTTTTTGGGATTGCCTGATCCATGCAGTCCTGTAGGTGCTGGTAGAAGGCATTTGTAAGTGATTCAGCGGTTTGAGTAATGTTTACCACTGGCTCAGGGGCCTTAAAGGAGACCACACTAATTTTTAGAAGTGTGAAGTCGGCTTTTGAGAAGTTTTTCACTGTGGTCTTTTTTGTTTCAGGTGGGGGCGGGATGAGGACCTCCAGCGAGATTAGTTTATGATCTGATCTCATCAGTGAGGGGTATACTTCCGGTGTTGAACATTGTGATCCCATGTTCGTGATGATGAGATCAAGTATGTTTTCTCCTCTTGTGGGGATGGTGACTAGTTGTTCCATGGCATTTGAGTTTATGAACTCCAGGAACCTTTGGGCTAGAGTGTTTGGGCTTGAGTAGTGTTCCCAGTCTATATTAGGGTAGTTGAAGTCACCTAGTATGATGGTGTTTGGAGATACATTTATCCCTCCATTGTTTTCAGGAAGGCCATGTGAGGTTCCTGAGTTTGAGAGGGTGGCCTGTAACATGCTACAAATTGCAGAGCAGTCTTGCCTATGGTTAATTGCACCTGGATGGTCTCCGATGCATCGTGCGTTGCCACCAACCTTGAGGTGTGGGTGTCCTTTATGAATATGGACACCCCCCTCCTTTCTTGGTGTTGTCCGGATTTTGGGGCCGGAACGCATGATATGAGGTGAAACCTGCTAGTGCTGGGGTGCTCTCAGGAGCCTTGAACCAGGTTTCTGTCACAGCACAGACATCGATGTTCTCCATACTGAGAAGGGCCTCGAGTGCGTGCATCTTGAGATTGAGACTTCTGGCATTGAACTGTAGAAGCTTTATAAAGACAGATACTCGATATTCCAGCCATACGTTTACAAAGCACTACAAACTAGATTCCTTCTCTTAAGTGCATAGCAGGTTTTGCAAGGATCATTCTCCAGGGGCTCCTGGACCCTTGTCCTTCCTCTTCCCAGGTTGGGTAAGCTTTAGGAGTCTACCCATAGGTTACTGCAGCAGAGGGAATGATGAACATAGTACGGGTGTGTAACATAGTACGGGTGTGTAAGTTGCACTTACCATAACAGTAGATGTTTGAATTCCTCATTGTTGCAGTAGATGCACCCACCCACCATTCCCCTTGTTATACATAGTTGCTTTGGTTTTCACCTTTTATTGTTGAGGATGTTGTTTACTGGGGTCAGTTTTTCATTGTTTACAATGCTTATTGATTGTTTCAGGATTAGTTTCCATTTTTTCTCTTTTGGATCAGAAACTCCTGACAATTTTTAGTCATTCTTGCTGCTTTTATACTTCCTTTCAAAAGGGATTAGCCTGTAGGCAGCCAGTGTGACTGTGTGGGAGGGGGTTAGAGCTTTGGGAATATGTCTGGGTGTTGTATCATTGACAAGATACAACCTATAGGCTATTGCAGCAGTGAAGAAGTCAGACATCTATTGTTATGGATAAATGCAACTTTCGTGACTGTACTTTTGTTTTACTGTTCCATTTACGTCATCAATTTTCCCAAGGTGTACTAGTTAGCAAATAACACAGGATCTGGTGTGGACTGTGCTTTATGGGAATCACCTGTGATAGTCAGTCACGTTATCACTGTACATGCCCCTGCCCTCAAGAGAGGGGGTACTTATAATTAGCAGTTATGCTGAAGTCCTCTCTTAACAATATCTTAACTTTATATTAGTCCAAATATAGGCTTTTGTCCCATACCTGCACTCAAAAATTACTGCCTATTCCTCTCATTTTCTTAACTACTTCTTGTGATTTATCTTATTGCAGGGTCTTCTGCTTGAAAAGAGGAAAAGGAGTTGGCACTTTCTTAGTCTTACCACTGCCATATTCACCAGAATTCTCGGTCCCTGGTCTATGAGATGATACACATAAGCATGACTAGGGTAGACCATGCTCTTTTCCATTTGGTGTCTGCAGTGAGGGCGGCCATGGTGGTGCAGTGGTTAGCATTGTCGCCTCAGAGCAAGAGGTTCTCCGGTTCAATCCTCGGCTGGGGTGCCTTCTGTGTGGAGTCTGCATGTCCTCCCTGTGGTTGCGTGGGTTTCCTCCGGGTGCTCCAGTTTCCTTCCACATCCCAAAGACATGCTGCAGGTGGATTGGACACTCCAAATTGGCCCTAGGTGTGAGTGTGTGTGTGCCTTCACTGGAAGGTTGGGCACTGGGCTGGCAACTTGACACTGTAAAAACTCCACTGCCAATCTTGAGCAGACAGGTGATCTGCTGTGGCGACCCCTAACTGGGGAAAGCCAGAAGAAGTGAAGTCATGCTGAATAAAAATTGTGGTTTTTCCATCCATAGAAATAATTTTCTTCAGGTTTTACAAGTAATAATAGGATACACTCTTCAAACTCAAACGTTTCAAACCTTGCATTCTTTTGCCTCAGTCTGGATGACTAATCTGGATGATGCTTCTCAGCTTAAACAGCCGAGAGCCCCTTTATATTTTTAGATCAGCCTGTGGCAGTGATATCCAATCTGCAAGAAATGGGATCCCTTCTGTTTTTTTTTTCAGGTATGCCTGTCAGGTTGTTTTGGTGTGCTGTCTCTTCCAGACCTGACACTCTCTGCTCTAACTGCTGTAGACAGACATGCGTGTTGAATGATAGTGTGACCAGATCATTCATGTATTTTTGCAATTCTAAGATGGAGTCAGAGTGGAGTATCAGGGTTTACTTGACTTCTGCAAACTTACTTTCTGCTTGGGCTGTGTAGCAATCCATTTCATGCAGGTTTTCCAAGATTTGTGCATGTTTACGGCTTCCTGTTCAAGTTTATTCTTTGACACACTACCTCTCTCTGTTGTATTTTCCTCTGTACTCTGCTAGCAGCCTATACTGCTCAGCAAACTTATTTTGTGTATCTTTGTTTTTTTCCTACCTGTCAATATCCCATCACATTCAGGTACTCATACTTTCAAAATTGCCATCACTGATCTGCTTTTAATACTTTTTAATGATTTCCTTTTGCAGCCCCCATGGAGCGTCTACAGTTCATATCCTACCAATCATCCGCCATCACTGGAAGTCATAGTGTACTATTTTTAATAACTTTTCTGATAATAGGAAATAAGCAGCTGGGTGGTTTAGATACTGGAGGGAGGGGACTGTAACCCACATTTTGCTGTTTTGCTTAGCTATAATTTAACTCTGGAAGTGTAAGCATGCAGAAGAGAATATCTCTTTGCATTTATGTTGAATTTTTTTGGATCCTTGCTGGCTTTAGTGGTTTTCACCAAGGAGTCACTCAAGAAGCAGATGGTCCCCTTCCCCCTGTAATGTGGGTGAGATTTCCTAGCCTTTCAGACCTGTTGCCTGGATCTCCACCCTGCAGTGCATCATCTCCAGTGCTAGCTGAATAGGTTCTGCAGCATGTCAGATGGAAACCTTATCACTGGAGCCACTGCCAGTCTCTGTGTTGCTAAAAATGGGACAGGCTTTTCCAGTATTTCAGATATGAGGAAGAACTGAGAACAGGTAAATAAGTTCTCCCTGATTCAGACCTAGTTTGTTAGGCTTGGACAGAATATGCTGCCAGTAAAATTGTTGAACATGAACTAAACTTTAAAAAATGATGCATGTTTTGCACTTGATATGGCCTTAGAGATGCTTATCAAGATTAATTTTCCATCTTACTACTTCCTGATCTGTAATGAGGGAAGACATTTTTTGTTTGTTTTAGCTGTCTCAAAAATTATCTTTTTTCCCCACAATGATTGCACTATTTTCCTACTGTTAGGCTTGCCCCATGTAATGAGACTTTCTTTCAATGGAGTGCATAGACTAATGGTCATCAGGCTATATTGCTTTGTATAGGAGCAGCATGGGTGGCGTAATTTGCTTCTGGCATGGTTTTGTAATGCTGACATGACAGGGCTGCAGCAGACTTAATTTATACTTTCACTAAGTGTTGCATAGTGTGAGTGGCATCTTTAGAAGGCACATGGGGTTTAACATTACTTTCCTCCAAGGACGTTTGTCACAGGGTTATAAATCACAAGCACTACTCCTCCTTGGGAAGAAGCTGTCATTGTGTGACTGCTGCTAAAAAAAGGCCAGTTTCTTGCTTTACAATAAATGTCTTCCAGTGAACCACACATTTCTCTGTCTTTTCCTAACAAATGCATTAACATGGTGTTTGACATTTTGTGCATGAGCTTTCCTCTCTCTTACTTCAGTCACACCTGACTGGCTGTAGTCTGTCAGTGTCTGCCGGGTTGCTATCCCCAGCTGCCTCATCTGTGATAGTAACTAAAAGCCATGCACAGTTTTGTAACTGTCATACTTCATACTGGGTGACTTTAGTTAGCAAACATTGGCAAGCAGTCCTGGTGCTTTTTTTTTGTAGGGAGCGAGCTATGTCAGGGAAATTCTCTCAGGTTACTGTTACAGTAGGCAGCTGCATTTCACTTTTCTGGTATTTGGTATGTATCCATGTTCGCTTCATGGCCTTCCCTGTCATGACTTGTTGACATTGCTGTTTCCAAACTGTCGATCAGCTGTCTGCTGATCTGGATGTAAGCTCAGTGTAGTGGCCAGAGCTTGTGTTTAAAAGTTGTGCTGATAAATTGCGTAGCAACTGCCAAGGAAAGGACATGGGACACAATAAACTTAGAACAATCAGAGCTGCATATGAATAACCCCTATTTAAATTGAGCTATGCGTGTTACTTAAAATACTCTTTACTGAAGCCCACTGCACACCTACATGCACTTACATTCCCTGGCTTTAAGGTTAAGGTCTGGTCTTATTTTGTCAGTTTTAGCTAAAACAGTAACATGACAAATTTAAGTAAGTATTCTGCTGTTATATTAGGAGATGTTTCTTGGACACAAGAACAATGGACAACTGTGTATAGACAGTAAAATCCAGTGTTAATACAGCAAACATTTTTCAGTTACAATTTTTTTTTTTACATGCTTTTTGACTCCACGCCTGCTGTCCATTAAGCGTGCTGCTATCAGAGTAGCACAAAGGCAAGAGCAGCCTGGAAGAGCTGTCAGGTGATTTGTGACTTCACTGGCATCTTGCCCCATGATTGCAGTGTCCTTCCCCATCCCTCTCTCCTTCAAGAGGATCGTGGCATCTCTTGATCTGAACTGCCCCACCCAAGATAAGCATACACATCCCCCACAACACGCTAGATGCCTGAACTGCTAATTGAGCCTGGGTCATAGTCAAGGCTTTATCCCTCTATCCAAATAATGCTGACTGTATAGATGCAGTTTTCAAAATTGGTGACTGATCATCTGCTGTGATGGAGTATGCAAGAGTATGAATCTTTTTTTTGTAATTCAGGACTGTTTGCAGTGTTCCAGCTTAATACATACTGGTGGTTACTTTAGATACTGACAGTAAAGCTAAGGATGACTATTTCATGAGCACAATACAAACATCTGACAGAGCCATATGTATTTTTATTTATTCATTTTACATTTGTTGACCGGGATAGTTTTACTTCATATGACTAATAGAAAGTTACTTGTCCAGAAGCAGAATCAGCCTTTTTAGCATCATCCTTTCTGTGTTTTTACAGCCATCAGGCCCCTCTTTCTTGATGTTCCCATTTGTTTCTGTCCCCTCTCCATGATCAGAAACTGCAAGGTAATAATGGTGAGAGCTGAAAAATCTGTCTTGTTGTCCTGTGATGGTTGTGGACATTTGTGATGGAACTCTCTCCTTCATGCTTCCTGCTAAGCACATTGGGATGCCTGTTATACCTACTAGCCACAGTGAGTGAATACTTTTGCAAGCCTATGGTGCTCAACTGGAGAATTTGCACTCTCTCTCTGGCTGGCTTGTGCTTCCTGAGCCTGTGGTGTGGAGCTGCATTATTGAACCTTCCCCCAAATGGTACTCCTGCAGCAGGATCCCGGCCAAACTGATTATGCACTCAAGGCTGTCTCTGCTGTGCAGACGTTTCTGCTGTCTCTCTGCCCAAGATCACCCAGGTTCAGTAAGAGGAGAGATGCTGGAGAAGCCAGGGAGGATAGGAATGAATGGCCAACATCTGCTTGCTTATCATGTGGGTGTGGGAGGGGGATGTTACTAATACCACCCTCTGGGATAGGCAATTTGTCATTGGCCACTCACTCCCATCCCTCCCTGGCTCCTTCCCTAAACAAGAACCACTGTGGTAAGCAAATCACCTCCTCCAGTCAGCACATCACTTGCTTTATCTGGGGCCGGAGTATGAGTTGTGCATTGTATTGTGGCTACAATATAACTCAGCTACTGAGGAGCAGAAAAAGACTTTAAAGAATGTTCACCTTGCCATGCCAAATAACTAGCTGAAAATGAGGAAGCAAGTACTTCAAAAGAGCCAGTGCTCAGTTCACATTCTGATAGAAGTAGGGGGTCATAAAACCACCATAGCACAGTTAAAAAGCCTATTCTTCCTGTCTTAGCCCAATGAGGATCAAAATCCAATTGTTTCTCATTTTTGTTTGCCCTGGACCACCCCTAGAATATATGGCTGTTGCCCAGTCCCTTTACCCGCACAAGGATATCCTATATTATTTGGCCTCATTGATGCATGGATATCTGCAGTGGCACAGTGGTGTACCAGGTAGTGTTGTTGCCTTAATGCAAGAAGTTCTCCAGTTCATTCCTTAGCTGGGTTGCCTTCTGTGTGGAGTCTGCATGTCCTCCCTGTGTTTGCATGCATTTTCTCCAAGTATCCAGCTTCCTCCCACATTCTGAAGATGTGCAATAGGTGGATTGGGCACTCTAACTTGCCAGTTGGTATGAGTGTGAAAAAACAACCGCACAGGGCTAGCCACCTGGTGATGTCAACATGGGCTCTAGATGATTGGCACTGTTGAAGTGACACTCTGACCCCATGTGCAAAAATGGGAAGAAGTGGTTCTGAGTGGATGTATGGATGCATGCATGGGTATCCTTGCTCGTTCCACTTCTGAGGGTTCTGCAGTACTTGTTTTCATGCCCTACCTTCATTGGCCTGTGCAGAAGAGTCTTCATTAGTCTTGTCATTCTACCAGATCTGTACTTTTCCCCACCACTTAGTAGAAAATTAATTTGGTGTTGTAGCATTCCATACAATAACTTCCTGCAGTGCCTTGTCAGTAGAGTCCATGCTTGGTGTCTTTTTCTGACATGATAAAAAGAGATGCCATTTTCAGAGATCCTCTACACGTAGTCAGTCGTACCTCTCCAGATATTGACAATGACGAAGAGATGAGATCACTGAAATCTGTCTCAGAAGACCTGAGATTTTTTTGGTCATGCAGATGAATGTATGTTGGCATCAGGACATGACTTAAAGAACCTTGTCAAGCTCGGGTACAACCTTCTGTTCTTGAATTTTTGTTACAAGATTTTACTTTTTTATTGCGACACAAATGCCTTTTTCCATTAAATTTCCCACTTCTGTTATTTTATTCTTACCCCTTGATGTACTATGTTCTAGCATAGTAACACTTCATCAAAACCATAATCTATGAGCATGGAAAATTAGTTTCTCTGTGCAGTGTACAAGACTAAAACACTACTTTATGAAATGATGTTGCATGTACAGCAAAAAATGCCTTCAAGGAATTCACAGTAAAAAAAAAAAAAAATGTTTTTTATATATATGTTTGCTATCATATGTGTGAAATGCATCCTGTCGAATGATCATATGTTCAAAAACAAACAACGGAAATAAAAACATTGTTCGGACAACGGAATGAAACTGGTAATGTCAACACATCATCATTCAACTTACTCGGCTTTATCCAGCATACCCTGCCTACTATCCATTTCCAACTAATGTATTGCAGGGGGACTTCCCCCCGCACCCCCACACCCCTTGTTAATTATATATACAAACTCCAAGATCACATTGGAGTGAGGAAATGGGTACAATTCCCAATCTCCACTGTACTTCGATCTCCAAGCAGAAAGTCAACCTCACTACAGTGAATGGACACTAGCATTTGCTGTTGAGGAGGCGTCTATTTTCAGTTCAGCCTTCCGTCAACTGGAAAATAGCCTTTTGACTATCCCAGTTCGACTGAATACCATCCGAAATTTTGATAGTAAACCATATATATATATATATATATATATATATATATATATATATATATATTCACTGTTTATTCCCTTTTGCTGTTCCTCTACCCTTTAACTATCGTTCACTGTCCCCTTTGCATACACTCCTGTGTGTTTCTCTGCTATCATCATTGATAGTCCCTTTTCTGTACACTTCGTACTACTCCTTAACTGTCATTGTTGATAGTTTCTTTCCCTCTCCTTGTCCTCCTCCTCATCATCATCAGCCCCCCTTTTTCATGTTTTTATCTACATGGGGTAGAGGTATTGTGCTAACTGTTGCCAACTCTCTTGATTTAGTGCCACAATCCTGCCTTCTTGAACACTCATGCCTGACTGTCACAGATCTTCTTTCACACAATCCATCCACCTCTGTGCTGGGTGTCCTTGCTTCCTCTTACTTTCTTCCTGTCTGTCCTAAATCTTCCTCACCAGATTGTCTTCTGCTTTTCTGCACGTGTCCAAACCACCATAATCTGTTCTCTGATCTTTTCTACAATTGGAGCTACTTTTGCTTCTGCTCTTATATCCTCATTTCTTCGTCTGTCCCACAGTGTGCATCCTACTACCCTTTGCAGGCACTTCATTTTCATCACCTCTAGCTGTTCCCTGTCCTATTTAAAAAAAAAAAAAAAAATCAGTCTTTAGCTTTTCCTTCCAGTTTTGTTGTGTGAGAGTGTTCTCTGTCTTCTTTTCGCATGAGTGGTGTGTGTGTGTGTGTGTGTGTGTGTGTGTGTGTGTGTGTGTGTGTGTGTGTGTATATGTGTGTGTGCGCCTTCCAGCTGTTTTTTCTATCATGACTGAGAAAGCTAAGGCCCCCTCTGGCTTTAAAAAATGCCAGAAGTGAGGTCATAAGATACCTTTAACCAACTTGCATCTCCAATGTGTATATTGTTTGGGCCCTGTACATTTACAAGAGGACTGCAGTATTTGTTATGGTTTTAGCCATAGAGCGCTTGTTGAAAGATGAAACAATTTGATTTTGAAAGGCTTGATCCCTTCTGCCTTTGGAAAGGCCATATACGTGCAACACATAGCTCACAAAGCCAGTGTGCCGAACAGTCACAGCCCTTAAGGCTAAACAACACACCTGATACACTTGTAATAGGTGACTCTATCGTCAGGCACACTGACGTCCCGCTCACCAGGCTGAACAAGGAGAAGGTCACGGTGAGCTGCCTGTCGGGCGCTAGGATCCGCCACATAACACAAGCACTCAGGTCACTCCAAGGCAAGTACAAATATGACTTAGTCATTGTTCATGCTGGTGTGAATGACCTGAGATGTACCTCCCTGGACTACATGAAAAGAGACATAGAGGAGCTCTCTGAGCATGTAGCCCAGGCCGGTATGACCCTGACCTTGAGTAGCATCTTACCCTCACCAAGAATGATGCCACAATATGAAGACAAGATGATCAATTTCAACAATTGGCTTAAGTGTTGGTGTCATTCAAAGGGGATCCAATGCCTGTCAGCCTGGGATGACATGCTCGACAAGCCACGATGCTTCGCGAGGGACGGCTTGCACCTGTCACCCCTGGGCTTTCGGATATTGGCAAAGGCTCTTGCTACCCCCATAGTGCCTTTTTAGGCA
Source organism: Protopterus annectens (assembly GCF_019279795.1). Lineage (NCBI taxonomy): Eukaryota > Metazoa > Chordata > Ceratodontiformes > Protopteridae > Protopterus > Protopterus annectens. Next base: position 87,760,932 of record NC_056732.1, on the reverse strand, counting down.
AGTCAAAAGACAAACCCACCTCCATAGGTATCACAAGGGATAAGAAACTAAGAGTAATGCTATTCAACGCCAGAAGTCTAAACCTCAAGATGCATGCACTCGAAACTCTCCTTAGCATGGAGAACATCGATATCTGTGCAGTAACAGAAACCTGGTTCAAGGCTCCCGAGAGCACCCCAGCACTACCAGGTTATACCTCATACCATGCTTTTCGGCCCCAAAACTTGGACCGAACCACAAAAGGAGGGGGAGTATCAATATTTGTCAAAGATACCCACACCTCCAGGTTGGTGGCACAGCACGAAGCATCAGAGACTATCCATGTGCAACTAACTGTGGGTAAAACTGCCTTCCAGTTTATAGCCTGCTACAGACCACCCTCCCAAACACACGAACCCCACTCGGCCTTCCTGAGAATACTGGAAAATATGAAGGTCTCTCCAAACACCATTATATTGGGCGACTTCAACTACCCAAACATAGACTGGGAGTATTACTCTAGCTCCAACACCCTAGCCCAAAGGTTCCTAGAATTTATAAACTCAAATGCAATGGAACAACTTGTTACCAATCCCACAAGAGGGGAAAACATACTGGACCTGATCATCACCAACATGGGGACACTATGCTCCAGACCAGAAGTGTATCCCTCACTGGTAAGATCAGACAATAAACTAATCTCACTGGATATTCACATCCCGACCTCACCCCCTGCCCAGAAAACCACAGTGAAAAACTTCTCTAAAGCAAATTTCACACGCCTCAAAACCGAGGCGAAATCCTTCAAAGCCCCCGGGCCTGTGGAAAATACGGCCCAGACCACAGAATCCTTTATAAACGCATTATATGAACACCTTCAGGAATGCATGGATCATGCAATCCCAAATAAAACCAAGACCCAATCCTCCAAAGGCAGACGTCCTGTCTGGTGGACCCCAGCCATAAACAAACTATACAATAGAAGGAGGAAGCTACTACATGATAGAGCAAAATCCCAAAAAAGGAAGGCATCTCTGATCAGTATTAGCAAAAAACTACGGGCACTCATAAAATCGTCTAAGGCCAGCTTCGAGAGAAAATTGCACAGGACACTAAGGATAATCACAAGGCTTTCTTTAGTTATGTTAGGAACCTGGGTGGGAATTCCCAGATAAGCACAGAATTAGTCCAAAATGACAAAAAATACACTGAGCCCACAGACATTGCCAACATCCTAGCTGACAGGTTCAGTGCAAACTTCTCCCTCCCACCAAAAGGGCAAATATCTATCCCAACAGAGTGCTGCCCCCCTGACATCTCAGATGCTCAGGTAAGAGCCGCCCTCTCCAAAGCAAAAAACACAGCATCAATGGGACCAGATGGTGTCCCGGGCTGCATCCTACATGAACTCCAAGAAGAGCTAAACCCAAACATAAAACTACTGTTCAATCTTAGCCTTACTACAGGATATGTACCCAAAGTGTGGCGTACAGCAACAGTGGTCCCTCTCCACAAAGGTGGTGCCTCAACGGATCCTGGAAACTATCGCCCCATAAGCCTGACTAGCTTGGTCTGCAAAGCTATGGAAAGGATCATCATGGACCTCATAGATAAAGATATTGGGGACCTACAGACACTGGATCCTACCCAGTTTGGCTTTGTTAAGGGCAGATCCTGCCTCTTAAACCTGGTCAATTTCTTTGAAACAGTCACCAAGGCCATTGACGAGGGGAAGGTGGTCCACACAGCCTACCTGGACCTCGCAAAAGCCTTCGATACAATACCCCACTCGGCATTATAGATAAGCTCACCAGCTTAAATATAAACCCCTATGTCACTAGATGGGTTGCAAACTGGCTCAAGGACAGAACCCACATGGTTAGAATTGCTGGAGCCATGTCAGACTCCAAACCAGTTACAAGTGGCATCCCACAAGGCTCAGTCCTGGGACCTCTCTTGTTCGGTATATATTTCTCAGCAGTACAGGCCAACACGGAAGGACTGTGGCTGACCAAGTTCGCAGATGACTGCAAACTGGGTGCCATAATCAACTCTCCAGCCGACACAAGCATCCTCCAAAAGGGCCTCATAGAAACAGACAACTGGTGCCAGAGCCATGGCCTCAAGCTAAATGCCAAAAAGTGTATAGTCATCCCTTTGGCAAAACAAAGTGCTCACAAATTACCACATAGGTGGTAATCCATTAAGTACAGAAGAAGTCATTAGGGACCTGGGGACCCAAGTTGATAGCAATCTCTCATTTGACAACCACGTGGCCAAAGTGGTTAGAAAACATTTTATATAGCCCACCTAATCATGAAGGGATTCACATCTAGATCAGGGGAGGTCATCGTGCCTCTTTACTCATCCCTCATCAGGCCCATAATTGAGTACAATGCCCCTTTTGGGATGTACCTTACCAGACACCTGCAGCAACTGGAAAGACCCCAAAAGTACCTCACCAAGAGGATCAAAGGGCTCAAACAGATGCCATATGCTGCCCGGTTAAAGAAACTCCAGCTCTACTCAGTGGCATACCGCCTGCTCAGAGGCGATCTGTGCCTGACGTATAAAGCCATGTCCAACCCGAATTAATGGACATGCTGCACCTCAGAAAATCCAAATCCCATCGAGCTACGCTACCGAGAGACTTGAACCTCAGCACTGAAATAAATAGGACATGCTGGAGGGACAGATTCATAACCCAGAGGCTCCCTTCACTCTGGAATAAAATCCCAGTCCAGATTAGGCAGAGTCCCACATTGACTCTCTTCAAGAGGAATCTTGATGAGTGGATGGGAGATCGTAGGTTTACCCCGGGTATCACTTCTGTGTCACTGTTAGACAGAGGCACAGTATACTAACCTCAAAAAAAGGCATAGCAAAATTAATTAAAAATGGGTGGCGAAAGCCAAACACACTCTGGCTAGGCTTATAAATGCCCTAGGGCAGATAGCCTAGTATGAACCTATGAACCTATATCTGCTGTAGACAAAAGTAAGATGACTATTTCTTCCCCTTCTTCTTCGTTTTCCATGGAGAAGAGTAAAAAGAGGAGTTTGTCAGTGCCAACTTCCCCATTGGCACTGCCATCTGAGAAACATAAATCCTTGATTCCAAAACGTTCCTTGGAACCGAAGGACTCTGGCTCAAAGACTTCGGTACTGGGAAAATCGCCAGCACCGACCACCACCGCTATGACAAAACCCTCAACATCGAAAGCTTTGGCACAAGAACTTTTACCTTCTGCTTTTTCGTCATTGCTTACTGAAACAGAGGGTTGGCTGGAAGTCTCAAAACCCTTCCTCAGAGAAATCAGTTTCCCTGCAGGCTTTCGGTACTCACCCAGTCTACCTCTTGGGTGACTGCCTGCCGACAGTCTCATTCAGTTGATTTCTCAGCAGATGTGGAAGGCTCAAGGCACCATTGAACCCATCTCCAAGAGACTGGACAAAATTTTATCTGCACCCGCAGATAAGCAATTTTGGGCTAAAGGTTTAGTGGTAGATGCCTTGGTTGTAGGGCCCACCATGAAAAAGGAACTTGCTGAGGAGAGTTCATGTATCCATTTACCCACTAGAGAGTCTAGAGCGATGGATAGGTTTGGGAAGCGAGTTTACGCTTCATCGACCTTCGCCTAAAGGTCTTTGAATTTCCTGGCACATCTTACCAGACTTCATGGGATTTGATCAGGTAGTTGTTAGGTACCCTGGCAGGAGATGTTATTGAGGGAGACCAAGAGAAGTTTGCTTCCCAGCTGGCCACCATGGAGTCTTTGTCATATTCATCCATGAGGCTCATTGTACATACAGCCAAAGGCACCACAAGAGAGGCGGGTTCAAGCATAGCCATAAGGAAACAGACACACCTGGATGCACCTTTGTGACTTCACAGAACTATTTATATCTTCATTCATCAATGCACCTTTTGACAGATCGTCTCTTTTTGGCTCAAAAGTTAGAGAGACATTATCCAGGTGTGAGAAGGATGACAAGACCCTTTCTGCTGTGGTGTACGTTTTTCCACACACACCCCCCCCCCCAAACATCCTTTTCCAGGAATCAGAGGAGAAGAGGAAAAATGTGGTTCAAAAAATCACAAGGGCCTTTCCAAGACAAACATGGTGCCAATTCTGTCAGGGGCAGAGGGGGGAAACTACAATGGAAGATGCCGTCCATGCAGCAGAGGTGGTTTGCTGAACCGGGGCATCAGAGACTTCTTCCCAGCTAAGCCTTTTTAGTGTTCTTGAACGGAGGCCCTGTTGTTTTCCTCTGGAGGCAGTTGGGAGACACTTATCCTTGCACCAAAACACCTGACTAAATATAACAGATTCTTGGGTGCAATGTATCATATCCAGAGGTTATACCATACCCTTTTCCAGTCCTTCCCCCATATGCAGAAAAGTCCCAGATGTTCCACCCAGTCAGAGGGAATCAGCAGTTCAAGAAATTCAAAAACTGCTAGACAAAAGAGGCATCCAAGAAGTCCTTCCAGATCAGAGAGGATCCAGAATTTACTCAGGATTCTTTTTAGTGCCGAAAAAGGCAGGAGGCTGGAAACCAATTTTGGATCTTCGGCAAATGAAATTCCATATGGTCACAGTCCATTTTTCCATTTTTAGGAAAGGGTGACTGGATGTGCTCAATAGATCTTCAGGATGTGTATTACCACATAAAAATGGACACTGCACAGCCCTCAAGGTATTCACCAAATGTATGGCGGTAGTAGCAGCTCACTTGAGACTGCAAGGATTTTAGGTGTTTCCGTATTTGGACAGCTGGCTCATAACCGCTCAGATGAGGCATCGACTGTTAAAAGTAAGGGATTATGTTCTTCACACCTGTGCTCACTTAGGAATAACTGTAAATCATGAAAAATCTCAACTGACTTCAACTCGGAGTCTATAGTTTATAGGGGCAGTACTAAATACAACAGCTGTTGCATCCCTTCCTCCTGCGAGACTTCTAAAAATTAAAACACAAGTTCAGAAAATAATTCACAGCAAGAAGGTGCCCGCTTATTTGATCTTACAGGGTTTAGGTTCCATGACAGTGACAATAACTCTAGTTGCTCTAGCGAGATATCATATGAAGATTTTACAGTGGCTGCTGACATCTCAATGGTCTATGCTGTACCAATCCATGTCAGACCAGATTCTGGTCACCAATCATTTCAACAGAGATGTAGCTTGGTGGATAAAATCCAAAGAAATTCTTCTGGGCTGCCCATTTGTTCTTCCAGAACCCAAGGCCATAGTGATAGCGGACGCCTCCCAGATGGTGTGGGGAGAGGCATTTTCTGGGCAAGGCTGTTCAAGGCACTTGGTCCCCACTTAAAGGCCAAATTGTACATCAGTGCTCTGGAGCTAAGAGCAGTGCTTTTAGAGTTGCAAGCTTTTCAAACTGCTCTTCCTCAGGGAACTGTTATAATCCAAACAGACAATATGTCAGTAGTTTAGTACATCAGCAAACAGGAAAGAACCAAATTGTACCCCCTTTGTTGAGAAGCACTCAGAGTGTGGCAGTGGGCAATCTTTTCCAACTGCTTTCTGATAGCAATGCACATTTCAGGGAGTTCCAATGTGACAATGTGATAGCAGACAAACTGAGCAGATGTATCCTGCAGTCTCATGAGTGGTCTCTCAATCTAGCAGTGATGGAAAAGATTTTCTGTCTATGGGGTCAGCTTTGCTGCAACCTGTTAGCCTCTCCCCTAAACAAAAAGTGCAGTAACTACTTTGCCCTGATTTCCCCCTCTGGGGAAGTCATCAAGAGATGATCTTCTCCACACTTGGCCCCCTCCCCCTGGACTCCTGTATGCCTTTCCCTTGATACTTCTAATTCCAAAATTCTTACAGAAAGCACTCAGATTGAAGAGCAAAGCAATCCTCATCGCTCCCTTTTGGCCTTGACAGATATGGCTTTCCTTTTTTTGGCCTTACCTACTTCAACAACCATGGACTCTGGATCCAACTCCAAATTTTCTGTCCCATCCAGACAGACTAGTTCATCCAGACATTCTGAACCTCAACCTGACAGCATGGTTGCTCCAGTTCCACTAGTTGCAGGAGTCTTAAAATTTTCTTCCCCAGTATGTCAGTTTCTCCTAGCTTCTCATAAACCTTCTACCAGGAAGCTATATAACAGTAAATGGAAGAGATTTTCCATCTGGGCTCGTGAAAGGGATATTGACCCCTTTTTCTGCTTCTACTTATATTTTAGAATTCCTAGCTTTTCTTTTCAATGCAGGAGCTTCTCTTTCTACTATCAGAATACAGCTAGCAGCAATTTCCATGATGGTTTGAAAGAACGTTCTGTGGCTTCTCATAGACTTTGTATTTTTTAAGAGACACTCTTATTGAAACCTCCATTCTTGGATCTGACGCCACCTTGGGGCCTAAACCTAGTGTTGCAAGCCATTGTACATTCCCCCTTTGAATCTTCTGCGGATTGTGATCTAAAGTTCTTGTCGTAGAAAACATTATTTTTAGTGGTAATAACTTCTGCTAGAAGGATTTCAGAAATCCAGGCCTTATCTTGTAAACCTACTTATCTGATCTTTCACAAAGACAGTCTTTTTACGAACAAATCCCACTTTTCTGCCTAAGGTAGTGTCAGAGACTAATATCAGTCAGACTATTAATTTGCCAGTATTTTTTCCCATACTTTTCAAAAAAAGGGTGAATATTGTTTACATTAGCTAGATGTTCATAGACAATTACACTTTTATCTTCACAGAACAAAAGACATTAGAAAATCTGACCAAATTTTTATCTCCTTTTCAAGTGCAAGGTTTGGTAAACCAGTCAGTAAGATGCCCTTAGCCAGATGGCTCAAGGATTGTATATCCGTCATCTATAAGAAGAGAAAAATTAATTTGCCTAGCTCTATTAAGGCACACTCTACAAGATTTGTAGCCATTTCAGCAATTTTCCAGTCAAGGGCTTCAGTGGATGATATATGTGCAGCAGCAGCTTGAGCTTTTCCCCATATCTTTATTACTCTTTGCAAATTGGATTTCGTCTTTAGGGAAAGAGCATCTTTTGGTTCAGTAGTGCTCAGGAATATCCTTCCATGTGTCCTCCCAAAGTCTAAGGTAGCTGGGGATTCTGTCCCACGTGTCAAGGATAAAACGAAAATCGACAACATCAGATAAAGAGGTTATGTACTTACCATAATGTTCCATCTGTGTTATCCATTTTCATTTATCCTTGACTTCCCTCCCTCCCTCCATCCAGGCCTTTGACGAAGACGTTTTGGTGGAACAAATGATATAATTTTATCATGTGGTAATCTTTAAGACATTACAGATGTGGTGTCTATTAAGACGTCTTTATCTATCACTCAATATCTAATCTGCAGACTTGATCTGAGATAATTGAGAGAGGGGAATTATGGGTATAGGTGAAGCATGAGCATTTTTGGTCAGAGCGAGCTGTAGTAATGGCTGAGTCGGTTCCGATATTGAAACCGAACCTATATGTCAAGGATAAATGAAAATGGACAACACAGATGGAATGTTATGGTAAATACATAACTTCTTTTTTGTTGCTGTAGCTGGTTGCTCCTCAGTTTATGTGCCAAGGGCCTTAACACAGCATTCCCTGATGCTTCCAGTTCACACCACCATCTGATATAGAGCTAGATGTACAGCTAAAAGGACTAGAGGAGAAGAGTCAACATCTGTCTTCCGTAGTGTTCCTTCTAGAGAACATAGAAAAGACAGTGTAAACCTCTGTTTTCCCCAGCAAGAAGCACCTTCAGTGGCTTCCTTCTCCCTGGCAATCAGATTTTTTGAAGGCCAGTCACAGTGGTCCAAGTCAGCAACACTGATGTAGAAAGAGGCCTCTTCCAAGGAGCCCCCTGAGTTCCTGACACCAGTTCCATTCATATATTAGGTTATTTGGAAGTGATTGACAAGAGAAATTTATTCTATTTTCTGGACAGGCTTCTAGTCTCTGTAATCACGTAGGGAACTAGGATGTTGGGCTACTCTGGTACTGATTTCCATTATTCCTGATACCCTTACAGTTATAAAAGGTGGTCATCTGCCATAAGGCACTGAACACACACACATACACAGTAGTAGTCAGCTGAGAAACTAGAAATTTGCATTCCTTTATTTTTTCTGATCTCAGAAGTTGAAGGGTATCCAGTCCATTCTAAATGCCAGCTGGTTAATTCATTTTATCACCAGAAAGACATATTCATATATCCTCCTTTCAGTCCTTTAGTCTGCTTCACAGTAATGTTTGCATTCATATGGTCTGTTGGCACCTGAAAATTGAAAAGCATTACTTGAGGTTCCCACGTTCCTGTATAGGATGATCTCTTTATTATGTCTATTCTCATTCCCAAGGATTTTCAAAGTATGCGGTACTGGTTGCTACTTTTAAAAAATGAAAATCAATTGAGGCATTTCCATATGTGGAAAGCTGATTTTTTAAAATGCAGCCTTTTGATGAGTAGCTTCTTGAAAATGCTTATTATCCTTACCTACTCGGACAGTTGAGCCTATAATCAAATTCAAGAAAAGTTAAAGCATGAGCTGGTTAAGATGTTAACGTTTTTAAGCTGCTATTTGAATAATACTGTTCTATAAGCATTTGTTTTCTTTACAGAATTAGAAATGTTAGCATCATATACAGACCTCCACAAGAATAAGCCACAGGTTTCTGCACTTCATATTCTTTGCTAGAGTACTCAGAGACAGTCATACCCATTATTCCTTTCACCAGGTAGCACATAAAGGATACTTCAGTAGACTCTTGGATGCACCAATGCAACCAAATTGGTGATGGACTTAGTAGATGAATTCCTTACAAAGAAACCCATGCCATTGTCCCAAGACCAAAACCACCACGTTCTTCCATCAGCCTGGTTTTAGATAGGAATCTCATTATGGAATGTATGCAGTCTTGTGCTTGGTGGTTTGAACAGCAATATTCTTTGTCTTCTGAAAATGTCAGCAGAGTAACTTGGATTACAGAGTTATCTTCATCTCCTTCTGAGAGGTCTAATGACCATTTATTTGGAGAGAATGGCTGTTGTTTTGTACACTGACTTGGAGGGAGCTCCATGTAATACCATTTGTAGCAGTTCTGTGTATATTTAGGAGTGGGCATCGCAGCAAGGCCTCTTGTTAATAGAAGTTCACATACCAGTGGTTCAAAATTCTAGTATGGGCAATTTGAGCATGTATTTTTCTCCTCCAAGTGGTTAGAACACCAAAATGTAATCGGGCAGGTTTGTTACATATGTGGATTTCCCATTTCATTATCCTATCCAGAGAATGGAGAGTACAGTTGTTTTCTCAGTACCTAAGGCAGTCACATTTTTGGTCAGAGAGCCTTTATGCTTTCATTTACATTTGCATCCACAGACCATTTCATACGCATGCTAAGAAAAAAATATTTCTTTGACCATTTATAACATAAACAAACAGGGTCTTGCACCTTTTGCAGTCCACTATTCACCCTGTCAAAGACTCAGTTTGAGTTAGCATCCTTCACCCAGAAGGAGCAAACCAACCAGCTCTGTACTTCATCGACTAACTGCCCAGCTTCCTTCACTTCCATTAGTGGTAAAAATCCTGACTTATCTACATTAATATAGTACACTGTCAGACTAGCCCCAGAACTATCACCAGCTCCATAAAATGGAGATATTTTCAATGTAGGTGTAAAGCAGTTCCTTTGTTCCAGAACATATCCCAGCTGATACGGTCTTAGACTTCTTGCCCTCATTTTTTTTTTACTCCAGCTTGATTTCCTTGACCGTCAGGATTCATTTGACTGCTCGTTTATTACTTGGCCTCTCCCGAATTGTTCTGGACCTCCATGAAAATGTCCTAAGAAGGATTCATTGTGTTAGAATTTTATGCTAGAAGAGTTGAGTATCCTTCCCATTCCCTAAGAGCTGGACACAATGACAGATCTCAGGTTTCCATCTGGAAAATTTTATTCACTAAGGTATTCTAACATGTAGAACGTCTAGCTCCAGTGGCTTCAGAAACCTATCAAGAATGAATATTGCACACCATGGATGACAACCAGTTAAGCTTTTATCTGCCCAGTAGTTACAACTTCATGAAGTACTCCTACCAACCCAGCTAAAAACAGACTTGCATGTACTTGGTCTGAAATTGCCATTTTTCACAATATTGTTTTGTGTGAGGTATGGTGATCTTGGAGTTGGTATGTATAAGTTGGGTGGTATGGGAGGCTTGTCCCCCCTGCAAAAAAGAAGTTGAAAGCTGAAGATTGACCTTTGAGATTTGATTTTTTCCTGGGTTTTTGGTCTTTATTTTTCTTTTTCTTTTTTTGCTAGTCGGCACTCGGTATTTAGAGTGTTGACATTTCAATAGGGAGCCCTCAAAGAACAAAGTTATAATTTTTGCTAATGGCAAGGAGGGTGGGAAGGTAACTCAGCAGCACCTTTCTAAATGATAGTGAAGTGTTTCTGCGTGACAAATGCAAACGTCTTTTTCTCTTCTCAGTCTGAAGGACTTACAGCTGGAGGGAGAGATAAAGTTAGAGCTGAATTTGTCTACCAGTAGGTTTGCTATATCTTCTGCCTTCATTAACAATAAGCTCTACACACAATTGTGTATTGCCTTTCAGATTGCAGACATAACTAAAGAATTCCTTGTACTTGTCCTTGGTCTAGGAGGCCAAATTTATCTCAAATTTGCTTGTGGTAGATGTAGTTTGATGAGATTGTTTTGAGCCTGATGGGTGTTATACCTCCTAATTTTTGCCATGATTTTCTTCCTTCTGTTATACAGCCTATTGATTTTGTGATTTTCTGAGTTAGTTCTGTACTTCTTCCTGGAGGGTGCAACTATCTTTATGCAGCTATTAACATACTTGTATAGGGTTTCTATGAACAGTTCAGTATAGGCAGCAGTGTTCTCGGGGTTTAAAGGGGCTTGAAATTTTGCTGGGTTATCACTTAACAGTAGGAAGTCAGCCTTAGAGTAGATGCTGCACATTGCATGATTAGCTGAGGTTCTGGGTTTTATTGTTAGTTCAAAGGAGACTGTTTTTGAGGTCTGACCTTACCAGAGAGAACATTACACTAGGGGATGTGCACTGCTCTCCCATATTAGTTCCAAATATGTTTGTGCCCCTGGTTGGCATATTGACAGTCTCGTCCAGAGAGTTTGTGTCTACAAAACCAAGTCTCAGTGACTGCAGAGATGCCTGCATTCTTTAGTGTGAGTAGACAATTTCTTGTTTAGACTCCTAGCATTGAGCAGTAACACTTTTAGATTTTCTTTGTTTTGATTTGCTATGTTAGAAGTATTTTCAGTTTTGCATTGCCTAAAACGGCACCGTGGGAGAGGATAGTGTTTTAGCTAATATTCAGAGGTACAGGTGCAGACCATCCCTGATAGAGCAGCATGGTCTCTTGACCATTTCCTTCCATGCTGGCAAATATTGCATCCCCTTAGAATGTTACCAGAAAGTTTCCTGTTACTGGGGCCTGAAGATGGTGGTCACAGTTTCCTTTCTCCTCCTTGGCCTATTTGGACCTTAGCAGGAGCTAACACGTTCCCATTTTTATGTAGGTAAAAGTGTTAGGGAGTTGTGGTACAAAACAGGGGAACATGTTAAAGTTATTAAGATTAAAGATTTTTCCAATGCCCTGGCAAAGCACAGCGTAGAATGTTCAGGATTTAAAAGTTTCATTTCACTGTGCTTGAACAGATGATAATGGAGACGTGTATAAGTGATGGAGAAATTTGTATTTAGCTGTAATAATGTGCTAGAAGTAAGAGAATACAAATGGCAAGTGTTTTTGAGGGTTGACCAAGCACCAGGGTTGAATGGAAATTTAAATCTGAAATGATTGTTAAAACCTAAAGTTACGTGATTGTTTTAAATGTGATAAAACATCATTTGCAAATATGTTTTTATTATTATCATTTTTGTTTTTGTTTGATGCATTTTTTTATTTTTATTTTTGTACATTCAAAACTTTCATTAAGGAATTTAGGGTATGTGAATTTAAGGACTTTTAACAGGCTTAGCATGTTTCTTTAAAAGGAAGTGATGTTTCAAAAGGAAGTGATGTTTTAAAAGGAAGTGATGTAACATTTTGGAGGGCTATTTGAATGTGGAGGTTTTCATGTTTGTTTTTTCTGAAGAAGTTCTACTTTATTAAAAAGAAATGAAAGAGCTAAAATGATTGTGTGGTTCTTTACCAGGGATTTGAGCCATTGTGCAAAGTTTTTTGTTCTGTATAGATATATATATATATATATATATATATATATATATATATATATATATATATATATATATATATATATATATATATGGTTCCACTTGAAACCATCGAATGTTCAGAACATCGAAGTTCTAATCATCGAGACCAGAACATCAATGTTCAGAACATCGAAGGTTCAAAGTGGAAGTGCCAGGTAAGTAAAACTGGTAAGTTTTGGGTGTATATGCAGGGCAGCAAGGTGCCCTGCATGTTGTGTGTGTGCCATCTGAGTGTTGGCATTGCAGGTAGGGTACGGGAAATCTCCCATTTAGCGCTACCGCATATAGCGGTAAACGGGAGATTTCCCTTACCCCACTGTAGTGTGATCTTGGAGTTGAAATATTAAAGTAGGGGGAGTGTGGGGGTTGCAGGGGGGGGCGAAGCCCTCCTGCATAAAATAGTTTTTGACTGTTTATTTGTTTTCCTGTGGTTCACATGGATGCTGTGTTCTTGGCTTTGGTGAGTGAGGTTTTTACCTGTGCAGCCGTGATTACAGGAACTTTGCATTCTTCCGGTATAAAGATGGGCCCTTTATGGGGTGAGAGGGGGGGGGGTAAAGTTAGCACTGAACCTATCTGCCAGGATGTTGGCAATATCAGTTGGTTCTCTATATTTAGTGTCATTGTGCTGTAACTCAGAGCAGATCTGAGTGTTGCCATTGAGATTCTTGACATAGTTATAGAATGCTTTTTGGTTGTCTTTAGAATCAGTTTCGATTTTGTTTTCATAACTAGCTTTGGAGGATTTTATGAGCAATCTCAGCTTCTTACTGAGGCTGACCAGGAAGTTCCTCCAATCGTGGGATTTTTCTCTTTTTTGCAACAGTTTCTTTCTTCTGTTGTAGAGTTTGTTTATGGCAGAAGACCACCAGATTGGCTTCCTTTTTTTAGAGGATAGCATCTTGGTTCTGTTAGGGATAGCACGATCCATGCACTCGTATAAGTGCTTATAAAGTGCATTTGTGTAGGATTCAGCAGTCGTACCTCTATTGTCCATCTGCATGGGTGTCGTGAAATTTGCCAGTTCTATCTTCAGAAGCGTGAATTTGGCTTTGGAGAAGTTTTTTATGGTTGTTTTCCTAGTGGGGGTGGGAGCGGGATGTGGATGTCTAGGGCGATTAGCTTGTGGTCGGATCTGACCAACGAGGAGCTGACCTCTGGTGTGGAACACCGGTCACCCATGTTGGTGATGACCAGGTCTAGGATATTGCTGCCCCTGGTGGGGGTGTGGATAAATTGATCCAAGGCATTGGAATTGATGATTTCCAGAAAACGTTGAGCAAAAGAGTTGGTACATGAGTAGTTTTCCCAGTTAATGGTAGGGTAGTTGAAATCACCCATTATTAGAGTGTTGGGTTGTACCTTAATATTTTCCAGTGTATCAAGAAAAGAGGAGTGGGAATCCTGGGGCATGGTGGGGGGGTCTGTAGCAAGCTACAATATGGATTGCGTTTTGCCCAGAGTTAGTTGAACTTGGATAATCTCGGATGCATTATGCTGAGCAACTAGCTTGGAGGTGTGGATATTCTTAATGAATATGGACACGCCTCCACCTTTAGTGTTTCGGTCTGGGTTTGGTGGCCAAAAGGTGTGGTATGAATTATAGCCTGGTAATGCAGGGGTGCTCTCTGGAGCTTTGAACCAGGTCTCTGTCACTGCACAGATGTCAATGTTCTCCATTTTAAGGAGTGCCTCGAGTGAGTGCATTTTGAGGTTTAGACTTCTAGCATTGAGTAGCATTACCCTCAGATTTTGCTTGCTTGTACCTGTTATGGTGGTGAATTTGTCATTTGAACCTTGCCTAAAAAAGGCACTATAGGGGTATATGTATATATAGGTTTACTGACATAATGTTGAATGCTAAATGGTTGAAACTGAATTGGTTGAACACATTGTACTGAGTGATCAAAATTTTGAAATAAAATTAGTCTAAACACACAATGTCGAAAGTATCGAATTTGCCCATTGCTGCACTGTAGTGCGATTTTGGAGTTGATATATTTAAGTAGGTGGGGTGTGGGGGGCACAGGCCTGGAAAATAGTAGGGTTGATCTTATTGCTTTTTCAAGGAAATGATTGTAGACATTTTGATAATTCAATGTTTTGGATCGAGATGTTATTTTTCAACCAAATGACTATTAGACTTTATGAAATTCAACATTATGTCAGTAAAATGTATATGTATGTGTGTATATATATATATATATATATATATATATATATAGAGAGAGAGAGAGAGAGAGAGATAAGAACACATACAGTTCTTCTGATTAATTCAGATTTATTTACAAGAAAAGAAAAATATTGCACTTTTTGCCAAAATATGTGGGATTAACAAAAATGGCAGAAGTGCAGCATTTGAATTCAGTCTTCAGTGTTTCCACATTTCTCAGTGAGGTTAAGGTGCTCTGCCATATAGTCACCTAGAACAAAACAGTACTTACACAACTTCCAGTCTGTTTATCCATATAAGCAAGCATTTCAATAAACTGGAAAACTTTATTATTAGTGCAGAATAGCAGCCTTTAATGTTTCCTGGCTTTGGGGATATCCTCCAGACTTCTCCAGTAACACCTTTCGATCACCTATGTCAATCTCTGGGACTCCTGTTGAATTTCTGTCTCAGCTGAGGAAAACAAGAATCTTAACAGGGTATTGAGCCTGAAATAATGTTGCCTATAGCTTGTTCACACTGTCTTCCTGACTTACTCCTAGAAGGATCATAGGATCCTAGGAAGTTACTAGGCTATTGGCCCTGAGGCCCTTACAAGCCTAGCCAAGAGTTTAGCCCGTGTTTAGACAAGTCAGCACCCGGTGCCCCTGTCCAGCAGGGACACGAATGGAATCCCAGGGATGTATTTTCTGTTTCCCATTCAGTTATCCAGGTTGCACTTAAAAAGGGGTAAAGATGTACTCAGCTTCATGTGGAGAAGGAGTCTACTCTACAGATGGGGCAGTCTCTGGGACACAAATGTGTCCCACCAACAAGTCCTATTGATGTCACAGACCAGGTTGTTAGCATGCAGGTTACTCGAGTGGAGCTTGACATACGGATACGCAGCAGTCCCATCAAGGCGAGGTCCGAGATCCCCTTGTATGCCAGACAAAGGTCACCTCTGAGGAGTCTGTATGAAACTGAGTAGAGGGATAAGGTTTTTAGCCGTTCTGTGTATGGTAGATTTTTGAGCCCCAGGATTCTCCTGGTGAGGAACCTCTGTGGTCACTCCAACTGCTACATATGCTTTGCGAGGTACATGCTGAACGAGTTATTGTACTCAATAATGATCCCTGTATTCTTCCCTTATAAGGCCCATTATTGTACTCAATAATGGGCCTTATAAGGGAAGAATACAGGGATCTTATGACGTCCTTGTCCCTGGATGAGATACCCTTACTTATGAGGTGAGCCATGTAGAAAGCTTTCTGTACAACAGAAGCAACGTGGTGGTCAAAATTCAGGTTGCTGTCAACCTGGGTGCCCATATCCCTCACAACAGATTGCGTGCTTAGGACTTTGTTATTAATATGATAATTTGTGGGGACGTCACTATCCGCAAAGGGGATGATGATGCATTTTTTGATACTCAGCTTGAGGCCATGTTTCTGGCACAAGTCATTTGTTTGGGTGAGACCCTCTTGGAGGATGGCCACATCAATAGGGGACTTGATGACAGCGTCCAGCTTGCAGTCATCTGCAGACTTGGTCAGCCAAAGTCCACTGGTTTTGGCCTGCACCTCAGAAAAGTATATCCCAAATACAGAGGCCCCAAGACCGAACCCTGGAGTATGCCACTTGTTACGGGTCTACTGCCTGAGGTGGCTTCCCCTATTTTGACTACTTGGGTTCTATCAGTGAGCCAGTTAGCTACCCATCTGTTAACATATGGATTGATGTCTTGTTGAGAGAATTTATCTATTATGCCTGAATGGGGAATACCATTGAAGGCTTTGTCCAGGTCAAAGTAGGCAGTGTGCACTGTCTTCCCCTTGTCCATGGCTCTGGTGACTGTCTCAAAGAAGTCAACCAAATTTAACAGACATAACTTCCCCTTGATGAAGCCAAAATGTGTGGGATTGAGTGTTTGGAGGTTGCCAATGTCCCTGTTAAGGAGGTCCATGATAATTTGTTCCATGGCCTTGAGGATCAGGCTAGTTAGGCTGATGGGTCTGTAATTTCCAGGATCGGTGAAAGCTCCACCTTTGTGCAAAGGGATAACAGTGGCTGTCCTCCACTCCGCTGGGATAAAGCCAGTACTCAGACTTTGGTTGAATAGGGCACCTAATGGTGCTGCAAAGTCCTGACTGAGCTCATGTAGGATGCATACTGGGATGTTATTGGGTCCCATGGAGGCTGTATTTTCTGCCTTTGAGAGAGCAGTGATGACCTGTTCCCTAGATGTAAGTGGAAGGGGGCAGGTACTGAGAATGTCCTGATTTACTGATGGAGGGGACAGAAGGGTAAAGTTTTCATTGAATCTGTCAGCCAGCAAGTTTGCTATATCTACTGTATTTGTATATGTAGTTTCCATGACTACCAGTTCTGAACAGATCTGGGCGCTTCCTTTGAGACTGCGGACATATGTGAAGAAAGCCTTATGACTGTCTCTAGTAGATGTGGCCAATTTGGACTCAAAAGTTTGCTTTGGAGGATTTCACTAGTGCTCTTGTTTGCTTGTTCAGGATAAGGAGATATTGTTTCCAACTGGGCACCTGCTCCTTCTTGGTCCTGGACAGGAATTTTTTTCTTTGTGTTATAGAGTTTATTTATTGCAGATGTCCACCAGACAGATTTATTCTTCCTTGTGGAGGATGATTTAGTCCTCTCGGGTATTCCTGATGCCATGCATCTATATAAATGCTCAAATAGTGCTTTGGTATAGCTTTGGATAATGGTGCCAGTTCCTATAGAGGGGGAGGGGCTATGAAGTTGTTTATACCATCCCTCAGGAGGCTGTAATTAGCTTTGGAGGAGTTTTTTGTTTGTTTGAACCTAGCTAGAGGGGGGGCAGGGGACATGGTGACTTCCAAAGTGGCCACGTTATGGTCAGATCTTACAGGGAAGGATGATACTGTAGGGGTGCTGCAGTGGTTACTTATGTTGGTTAATACCAAGTCCAAGATATTATCACCTCTTGTGGGGGTATCGACTAGCTGTTCCAAAGCATTTGCATTGACAAAATCGAGGAATCACTGGGCATTTTTATTCTGGCATGAGTAGCGTTTCCAGTCTATGTTTGGATAGTTAAAGTCACCCAGGGTCAGGGTAAAGGGTTGAATCTTGAGAGATTTGAAGAGGTCCAGATAGGCATATTGGGCATCTTGAGTCAGATTTGGCAGCCGGAAGCTAGCTATGATCTGTATAAGGGTCTTGTCAGTGGTTAACTGCACCTGTTATTCATTAGCACTCTTCAAGAAAAAGATTGAAGAGTGGATGGGAAATAGGAAATATACCCCGGGATCACTTCTGTGTCTCTGCTGGACAGTGGCACAGGAAAATAACTTTCTTGGGTGGCGTAAGCTATGGTACCTTGCTGGCTAGGCTTATGTAGGCCCTTGGGTCGATAGCCTAGTACCTACCTATGAACCTATGAACCTATGGAGTGTCTCCTGTGCATTATACTGTTTGATCAGCCTGGAGGTGTGTATGTTTTTACTATATATTGAAACTCCACCTCCTTTGGCTTTACTGCCCACAGTTTGGGATCTGAATGTATGATAGGATGAGTAACATGTAAGGCTGGGATTCGGTCAGCAGCTTTGAACCAGGTTTCTGTGAATACACAGATGTCAGCATTTTCCATGATTAAGAATGCTTGCAGTGAGTGCAGTTTCATGTTTAGACTATTAGCATTTAACAGGATGACCTTTAATTTGCATTTTGTTGAAATGTTTATGTTGGTAGTTTTAACCTCATCACTTTTCCTAAAAAAGGGACTATGGGGGAGGCAGAGCCTTAGCCAGAAGCCTGAAGCCCAAGTGATACAGATGCAGGCCATCTCTAGCAAAGCACTGTGGTTTGTCGTCCATATCCTCCCAGGCTGTCAGGTACTGGATCCCCCTGGAATGACACCAGAAGCTAAGCCAATTGTTAAAGTCAGTCATTTTCTGTTTGTATTGAGGTACCATTCTGGGTGACGGTAGAATGCTGCATAAGGCTAGGGACTTACCCACCTGGGACACATATTCAGCGAGTTCAATCATGTCTCTCTTCATGTAGTCCTGGGAGGTATGCCTCAAGTCATTTACACCAACATGAACTATGACAGAGTCATAACAGTACTTGTTGAGACATTTGAGTACATATGTGATATGGTGGATTCTGGCCCCTGACAGACAACTAACCATGACTTTCTCCTTATCCAGCCTGGTGAGAGGCACATGTGTGTGTCTCACAGTGGAGTCTCCAGTGACTAATATGTTGGGTTTATGGTTAAGCCTTAGTGGCTGTGAGAGACAGGTGTGTGAACTATGTGTGGTATGTCGTGTGGAGGGCTGTGGAGATTGCGTGTGTTTTTGCCTCGTAAGTTTCCTTTGTGTGAGTATGTTTTTATTGAGGAACTCTGCATATGTGGGTGTGTATTGTGTAGATGTGCGTGGTGTTTCAGGTGTAGTGATTGTGTTGACAACCTTCTCAGTGCGAGATGTAGTGTTTTGTGAGGGAGAGAGCATAGACTCTAGGTTCCTAATGTAATTGCATCTCTCGCAAATTGTTTTTCTTAGGGGTGATTGCAGAGGTAATTAACCGATTAAAATGGCTACAGCTAGTGGTGTGTGTCATTACTGGCCTGAGTGTACCCATAAAGACTTAAAAAATAAAGTCATGAGCATTTAAATGCCATGTAGTTGAAACACTGGTAACACTGATTTACTCAAACATCTACAATTATGGTAAGTGTAACACAACTCTACTGTGTCTTTAAGGGATCATTTCCATGTACCAACGAGCCTTTAGATCTATATGGATGCCTAACTTTTTGTTGTTGTGCATAAATGACTACATGAGCTCCATCGACCTCATATGAGTGAAACAGAAAAACATTGATCCACAAAGGATCGAAAGAAAACACTAACCCTATGCTCCTCACACGTCCTGCTATTTATGATTCCATCTCTGAAATCACAATACAGAGGGGAAAAGGGCAGCTTCCCTGATCCTTATTCTACCATGATCTTAGTGTGAGAAAGCCGGTAAGGTTCAGCAAGGTGATTTTTGATTAGCTTTACCATCTTTCTTACTCACCAGTGAAAGGAAACTTCATGGTAAAGATATGAACCAATGTATATATGTATGTGGGGTCTATGTCAAGTCTTCGAACGCTTAAAATTTCGAATGTTACATGGTCGAGACCAAACGTTTGAAATTTCAAGTGTTTGAAGATTGAATTTCAGCGGTGCCGTACAGTGCATATAGTGAGATTTTCCCTTTTCTGCACTGAAGTGCGGTCTTGGAGTTGGTATATTTAAGTAGGGGATTTCTGGGGGGGGCTTGCCTTCCTGCTCGTACTGTTAAGGTGCGTTTTTCTTTTTTTCTTTTTTTTTTTTTTTATGTGATATTCGAACATCCAAATGTCGAACATTTGGTCTCGACCATGTAACGTTTGACATTTTGGATGTTCGAATAGTTAACATAGACCTGTATGTGTGTGTATATATAATGTGTATATATATATATATATATATATATATATATATATATATATATGCATGTATAGATACACACACACACACACACACACACACACACACACACACACACACACACACACGCTTTGTGGCATAAAAGTGGCTACTGAGTTTAAGAAACACTGTCATGATAAATTAATAAATAAGTAACTATTTCATCCTTGTAGTGCTGATTTATTAGGTCACAGAGGAATTAGCAGAGACCATGGTTCTTTCAAAACCAACAGCATAATTGTGTTTGCTATCAGTAAACCTGTTTTGCTAGCTCTCAGCATAGGCAATGGGTGATAAAAATTCATCATTGGTGTTTTCAAGTGGGTAGCATTCAACCTGGGAAATTTAGCTGCAGCCCTGCCTATCTTCCTGAATACTCCCAGACATTGTTAGGGAAGACAGTTGTGGTTCAAGATCGCAACTTATATGTCAGTAAGTGAAATGATCAAACAGTATTATGTTGTGTTCTCACCCACCTCATATCATTGCCACTTATGCAGCTCTGACAAAACTGACAGCGAGGAAGGAGATGCAGATATTCCTTGAGAAAGAAGCCATGTAGGAATTCCCAAAAGACCAACAAAGACTCTGCTAGTATTGTCGGCTCTGCTTTTGGTTCCAGATAAGATAAGATCAAAGGTTCATGCTAGACTTAAGCATTCTAAATATCTTTATACAAAAGGAGTATTTTTGTATGGTGACCCTACAGTCTGGCCTCTATGTACGATCCAGAAGAGATTGCATTATGTTACCTTAATGACACTTACTTGCACATAAGGATCTGAAAGTTGCTGAGAAAATTCCGGCAGTCTAGAATAGGAGCTGGTCTTTACCAGTTTACATCAGTGTCCTTCATCTCTACTTCCAGTTCAAGTTTTCACAAGTATATGATCTTAGTTACTTCATTCCTATGTCTAAAAGGGACAGAATTGTTTCCTTGGGTGGATGAGTGACTTCTTATCAACAGCAACAGAAGTAATTGCATATGGCACGAGAGGTTACTACTCCACACCTTTCACTGTTTATGGATCCCTGTCAGCACTCTACCCAAGTCAACAAGTGTAGAAAGGAAGGAAGGTAGGTAGATAAATAAATGAATAACTATATATTTTAAACTTTATAGTCTCACTTAACTTTAGTTCAAGTATAGAATTTCTTAGGTCTTTCCCTAGATATTGGGGCATGTTTGGTGTTTTTGCTATTAGAGTCTTTTTGGTGAGTATCGTAACTTTCGTAACTTTCCTTTTGTTGTTACCTTCTTGTACACTAAGGCATCTTGCTGATAATTGCCAGAGTAGATACTGGATGCTGCTTCAAGACATGCACATTTTCTGTTCTTTCTAGACCTGCAGCACATCAAACATGTGTCTTGTGGGAGATTTGATCCAGCAGCAGTAAGGTGCAGAGCCTGGTTCTCAGAGTCCTATCTGGTGCAGCAGAAAATTAATCATATGGAGTAGTCTTTGGGCATTTTTTTAATCAGGCTTCTAAGTTGGACAGGGGGAGGGATGGCAAGAGAGTGGTAGAACTCCAGTAGGTGAGCAGTGAGAAGGTGGGTCTTCTTCTTCCCATAAAGAGTATAAACAGTATAAGAAAAACAGCAACTGGAGGTGTCTTACATCAAAGACAGCAGCAAGGGTTACAAAGCGTCTTCCCATAAGAAGTCACATGCTTGTGTCTTATGTCATGTAGCCTTTACCTTCTACATTTTGTGGATAGTCTCGATAGTTATTGAATTTCTTGAACCATTCATATCTGTGCCTAAGCCTTCTAGGAACTTACTAGTGTTCCGTTTACTTCCATTGTATTGTACTATTGCTTTATTTGTGCAAAGTGTATGTCATGGTGATGCACTTTCCTTGGCCATACCTTTAAACTGATGCAGGCTGGCCATTACCAGTACCCAGTTTTCAAAAACAAAATCAGAAGTGAATTTTCAGTCATTTATTTATGCATTGATTCTCCAGTTGCCCTCTTACTCCGGCACAGAGCCATGGGTGTCCTGGAGCTTTTTCTGGCACTCTGTGGGTCCAAGTCGTAGAAGTTCATACTAAATGGGGTATCAGCTAATTGCAGAGAACTGAAATTCTACTCTTTATTCCTTAAATTTCTTAACCAACTGATATGTATCGGCATTTGATGTGTAGCATGCGTATGTGTGCGCGCGCGCGTGTGTTCGTGCGTGTGTGTGCATGCGTGTGCTCGTGTGTGTGCGTGCGTGTGCGTGTGTGTGTGTGTGTGTGTGTGTGTGTGTGTGTGTGTGTGTGTGTGTGTGTATTTGTCTGTGTGTGAGTGGTGCCAAAAGAAAGGCCTTTGATATAAAGTCTGTAACGTGTCATCATTTTTTTAACATGTTTATTAAATTATCACTTAAGACATAGTAGCATGTAGCATAGTACACGTGCACTAATAGAAATGTAAACAAACCATATAAACATTTTCATTTTCATGCATAGACATATGTGTTTTCTTTCTTTTCAACAATTATCATTAGGCTTATTATTGAGGATAATACCCCTTTCAGTATGTACCTGTGAAAATACTTGTCACAGCTGGAATAACCATAGTGGTTTCTCACTAAAAAATCAAAGGCCTAAATTGCAAAAACTGTGCTGATTGTTTCAAAGCCTTGTCCCTCTTCTCAGTATCGTACAAGCTGCTGATAGGTTACCAGTGACTAGGGTAAAGAGCTTCAACAGACCATTTTCTGTTAGACTTATTACACATTTGCAAGATCAGTAGTTTCAATCTGTTTTGCCAAATAAGTACAACATATTGGAGGGATAGGTATGTATCCCAGAGAATACACTTCTATGGAACCATGTTCTACTCCACATAAAGCAAAGTCCTTCAGTTACTCTATTCAAATGTAATTTGAATGAATGAATGGGTAACTGCAAATTGACCCCCAGTATAGCATCCTTGTCCCTTATAAATAGGGGAAACAGTAAATGTCCCATCATATCCTTGTTCGACTTAAGCAAAATGTAAGGGCTAAAAACTAATATAGGAATGTAATGCTAGGCATTTTAAGAGCCTAACACACCAGTAGCCTAGTAAGTAATTGTCAACCTATGAACCTGTCATTCACTTCAGCATTATATAAATTGTTCTATTCCTGCCTTTCCTTAAACCTCACTCCTCATATTAATGCTCAGAAGGAAGAGTGAGGTGTAAGGGAAGGCAGGAATTGAGCAATTTATGTAATGGTGGAGTGAATAATAATTGTTAGACAGAAAACATACAATGTAATGTATGAATAGGAGAAGTGTTAATTTGTTTTTTTCTTTTTTATTAATGCATGTGTGCCTTTGTCTTTAGTGATAATTTAATACAGGAGTTTAAAGCAAAAAAGCTATATAAAGAGAGACTGGAAAAGTGAAACAACAAAGAAACACTAGACAAGTTTGACAATCCTAGCCCTGAAGAAAGGATGTAATGTTTAAGTAGTTCAGGTGTAGCTACCATATGTGAGTGGCAAGTGGGCACTGCCTTTCAAATACGAAGACTTGGAAGGAAGAGCACAGAATATGAAGAGCAAGCTGTAGAGCTACGGGCAGATGCAGGTACATTTTTTCACAGAGTGGTGTACGATTGAAACAGACTTCTAGAAGAGTTAGCAGTGTGAAATAGTAATGGAATTCAACAGTATTTGGCACAGAAATTAAGAGAATTCTTTTATATGTTATATAAAACATTTAGTAGGATCTGTGTTTTGCTAAATACATGATGGGTCAGATACTCCTTACTTTGTGTTAAAAAGTGCAATTCTGCATAGTTGAGTACCCATACAAGCTTTCTGGAGGAGGACAAAATTATAGTTAAGCTATGTGTATATTAATGCCTCCTTTATTTACAACAGTGGAAATTTATTTAGGTGTTCTCTTTTAATATTATGAGATGGCCATGTTTAAATATGAACAATTCACTGAGGCTTATGCACAGTTTATCATACATAGTAAAAAGATATTAGTCCATTTGTTCCTGCAGATTTGATGGTGGGCTTCTTTCAGTGTACAGTGACTAATCAAATTTAAAGCCTTATTGTTAACGTGAGCGTGTTTCATTTGCTTTTCAGGACTACAGTGGTCGCTGCAACTGCGTTTTTGGATGCCTTTCAGAAAGTGGCTGACATGGCAACTAACACACGGGGTAAGCAGATTGGTCAATATTTGGTGTGGGGCTGAATGCAAGCAGAAGTTTATAGTGGCAAGAAACAATGGTGTTTAGTTTGTAATGACAAATCTTCGAAATGTTTAGTTTGAAAATATTTCAGAACAGAAATATTGTGGTTTGCTTCAGGTAATGCACAGGACTGTGTACAAAGTTGCTCATTCTCACTCTGCATTTCTTAATACGTTGTGTAATTACACATCAGACAATTTGAATGAACTGAAAGAGCTGGAATGCGTAACATGAGACTGTTCTCCATAAATCATACAGTAGGATTTCATCAGGAGTTTTTGGAACAGCTGATATGGTTAGTTGCGACTCTAGATACCACAGCTGTCCATGTTTGGTTTTTGTGGATTGCCAAGTATGCACCCCCTCCTATTTTTGGAGGGGATATGTATAATTGTTATACTAAATTTAGTAGCTTGTAGTCTCACTCTTAAAAGGCATGCAGAATGTACAGTGTGTGAGATCCATAAGCCTCAGTTGTCTGAGGTGTCACTGTATCTCTGTGTAAACTGTGTGCTAGATTTATGAAGTTATGCTTTTTATTGAGTTCCTAATGGGCTCTTGGACGTTTTTTCTCTTTCCTTAGTGAACCTTTCCCATCCCAACATTCTCTACTTTGGTGTAACACTCGGTGTTTAACCCATCTCTTTGATACTAGTAATGGATATTATTTTGGTTATTTTTGTGACACTGTCCTCTTCTCCAAATACTTTTTCATAAATAAATGTTTTTCTTTTTCTCTCATTCCTGTATATAGTATGTTTTACAGTATGCTTTGTTGTTGTGAACAGGGCAGTGTTGTGCATTTTAAATCTTCTCCTCAGGGCTATAGCGAGAATATTTGGAACTATACAGACCTTTCAGACTGCTGCCCCCCCCCCATTCTTTCCTTGGGGGGTTATCATATATTCTCATACTTTTACCTCCTCATTGTGTAGATGTACTTCTAGTCCTTTTTTGCATTCACTTGATGTGCATGTTTTCTAATATTTCTTTGAACTGCTGCCAAAGGTTCCCTGCCCTTCAGATTCTGACTCCTAGGGTGTGAGAGGAATGGGGGAGGATTAGGTGTAAATTAGTTTCAGGTTGGAACTGGATGCAACTTTACAGCTAAAAGATTTGACAGTTATATGTAATGTCTCATCTGCTTTTGAAAGAATATTGTGGCAGCTGCTGAAGTTAGCAAATTTAACAAATGAATCACTGGCTCATTTTCACAGATGATTTATTGTCGGGTACAATAGAGGAGTCATTACTACGTGAAAAATACTGTATCTTGCAGTTGAAGGGTTGTGCAGTGCAGGAAATCCCGAAGCATGCTAAGCCGAATTGGTTGCACACAAGGCATGTAGTAGATGTTGTGTGTGAAGCAGAGAACTTTCTCTAATTTGTGCAAGGTGTGTTTTATTCAGAAGCTAAGGGTGTTTTCTTAGGTGTAACAGGATTGCTTTTTGTGTTTGACCACTGTTCCCTGTTATTTAGTTTTCACTTATTCCAAATGTTGTGTGACTTTGGAGTTAATGTATTTCAGTAAGAGCGTTTTGGGGGGGTGTATGGGTGATGCAGAGAGGGCTGACCTACTGCATAAATGTTTGTTTAGGGGTTTCGTCTTTCAGGTAATGTTTTGCTTGATGTATAGAAAGCAACAGAATGTTACTCACTGCAATGTTTGTGTTAACATAGGGGAAGTAAATGCAAGTGGCTTGACCAAAAGGAGCTGCAAGTGTGTTGTGTATGAGGTTGGCATAGTGTATTGATCGGACTGTATACTGAATGTGAAGTGACCACACTGTGATATAGAGTAGCGAATACCAAGCATGAAGAAGTCCCAGTTGGTTAATAAGAAGACGCACTGCATAGTGGAGATTTTATACCATCTGTGAAGGGAAGTCTGTATTGAAGGGAGTTTAAGTGGGCAGTAGGAGACTGCGCACAGGGTAAGAAATGGACATATTTTGAGGGATCTGCCAGTGTGTAAGTTGGATGCATTGCACTGAGAGACATGAGTACACTGCATGAGGTCTCTTCAGTGTGGTATTCTCTGTAGCACATGCTAATTCCTCAACAGATGCACTGTGTCAGTCACACGATAGTGTGCACAGACTTATCCCTGCATCTCCTGGAAAGTACAGGACTCCATCACAGTTTGCCTCCTATGAGGTTTGAGAGGACCCTATGGCTGTTTCTAAGATGGACAAGGATTAATAGGTGCAGTCACGCACCTTTGTATTGCTTCACCCCAAATGGCTGTTCCTTTGCACAGGTGTAACAGTTTAAACTGGTCTGAAGCAGCTATTTCATCTCCTGAGATATTTCCGAGGTAGATGCTTAAGGACTTCGGCTTGTATTTCTTTGGGACTTATAGGGGGTGCTGTCTGGGAAACCTGAAGTTGCTATGAGCCTTCTC
Organism: Protopterus annectens; assembly: GCF_019279795.1. Taxonomy (NCBI): domain Eukaryota; kingdom Metazoa; phylum Chordata; order Ceratodontiformes; family Protopteridae; genus Protopterus; species Protopterus annectens. The sequence goes on along the minus strand of NC_056732.1, from coordinate 87,734,416 downwards.
CTTTTGCTCCCAAGAAGGCATGCACCCTTTGCAAGCCCATATATGAACAATAATTCTTAAAGCTTAATAATGCCTATAGCTTTGTTATCTGTTCTGGTTGAGCATGCATGCCAGAGGCCACGGCACTTTTCCACCTTGCAGTCTAACAAAAGAGTCCAGGACATTAAACATGTGCAGCAAGAGAGTTTAGTTCTGTGCCATACTGATGCTTAGTGTCTTCAACTATTCATTTCATATGTCCAAATTCCAGTCCCAGTTGGTTAACAAGGCTACTGAAAAGATTGCTTTGATTGTGCAGAAGCTTCCAATCCAGGTCATAGACTCAGATTTTTGCCTGCACAGAATGGTGTGCCTAAGATTTTCTTGCCTTAAGGAGGAGATCAGGAACATGATCCTGGATGCCTGTTTCTTGAGGGGAAATTCTCTTCCTCCAGCCTGCTGAGAACCTGGATGACCTCCTGAAGAGGAAGCGGAACTTCTGCGGAGGCCCTTCATGAGTCCTCTACTTTAATTTTCTACTCTTTCAAGCCTAGCAAAACCCTGAAAGGAGAGGAGGTGTCTTTGCCATCAGTGTAAGGCTCGGAATCATTGTACGGTCTTGTACGTACCAGTACCAGCTGTGTTGCCAGAGGATAGCTGTACTGTCCACTTGTGCAAGCCTGACTTAAGTCTGGAACGGCCTTTTTTTTTTTTTTTGAGTTTGACACAACTTAAAGAAGTATCACAGAGGACCAGTGGATGCCATAAAGTAGAACAGTAGTATCACAGAGGACCAGTGGTCTCTATACAAGGTCATTCTCAACTATGTTCTGGAAATTCACAGTCTTCCCCCTGTCACTGGTTGGTCAGACTGTCTCAGCAGAGCTTTTGAGATAGCCCAGACTACCCTGCTGAAAGAAGTCTGTAAATGCTGTCTCATTTTTGGAAGAGTTGTAGGGGTTTTACTTATCTTTTTTCTGGTTTCAGATGATATAAATTAGTTCTGTCCCATTTTGGACCTCAGCACCTCTACTCTGTGAAACCACTAAGGTGGGTTGCAGATAGTCACACTACAGAGGCTCATGCCTTGGTCCTGCAGGAAGCATGAGAGATGTGATTGGACTTGATGGGTACCTTTTAACACATTACTATTTGGGGACCACTTAGAACATTTCTGTGGTTCATTGTGGTGGGCATCACTTCCTGTACAATGTGTTGCTGTTTGGACTTTCTTCAACTGCTGCAGTATTTACCAGCGTATTAACTGTAGTGATTAAAGCCCTGTATGGAAAGATGTCAGTGTTCCCTTAACTGCATGACTGGTATCAGATAGCCTTATCTAGGGACTTCCTGGAATTTACAGTCCCCAGGGGGTCACCATTAATGTGGTGTTCCCTTAACTGCATGACTGGTATCAGATAGCCTTATCTAGGGACTTCCTGGAGTTTACAGTCCCCAGGGGGTCACCATTAATTTGAGGTAGTCCTTTCTGACTCCTTCTTGGAAGATTGTCATTACCAGAGTTGAGCTGAACACTTTCTAATGCCAGTTATATCTGCCCTCAAGAAGTATTCCCAGAAGGTTATAGTCTTGACCGTCTGGGTGAAGACACTACAGTGTCCAGGCTTGGGCTCTGCTACACTTTTTAGGATTATTATGTCATGATTTTCATGTACCTTTTGTACACCTGAGCATGTTGTTGTAGCAGTGGGCTGTGAGGTTTTGGTGACCTCAGCGATACCTCACTCTTATAGGCTTTCTTTTGAGGCTAGACTCTTGTTGCAGGTCTCTGGAGTGTTGAGAAGTCATTGACTTGTTTTGTGGTTCTACCCTTTTCTGTAAACAAGCCAACTCATTACAAATTATGATAAGAGATGTTTCCCTTACTGACTTGGGAGCTCATCTAGGCTCCTGCATGGTGGAGAGACTCTGATCCTATCTGGAGAAGGGGGCTGCATATCAACTTTTTGAAGGTAAAAGCAGCCTTCCTGACTCTAGTAACCTTGGAAACAAAGTGTTTTCAGGGCCTCTCCTCATCCCGTCAAACAGCCAGTCTGTGATGTGATACCTAAACAAGATAGGTACAAATGTGTACCCCCTGTGTAGGCAGACGGTGCTTCTTTGGCAGTGGGCATACACAAGGGGCATCACTGTTTTAGCAGTGATCTGAACAAGCCAGTGGTCTCTCTGAGCCACTGCATAAGATTTTTCCTGGAGCTGTAGATATGGAGGCTGTGGCTGGTTTTAGTACTCTCCAGAAGTGTGGGCACTGTAGTAATGGAGCTGTTCACTACTCAGAAAGATTCAATCTTCCCCTTGTTCTGCTTAGTTCAGTGGGACAAGAGAAGAGATATAGATGGATGCACTCTCTCTTCTGTAATGTGGAGAGAATCCTGTAAGTTTTCATGCCATTCCTGCCAATTCCATGTTTCATTGCAAGGATCAGGGAAGGAAAAACAAAACTCATTCTTTTAAGCCCTTGATTCTTCAGAAGAGAACAGTTTCAGGTTGTCAGGCCTTTAATGGTACTAGAAACTCTTTTGGTCCCACCAAGGACTGTTGACAGCTGTCTCTGCCCGGGGGCCTAGTTTTTATTGCAGACCCCCATGTTCCTGCTGATTTGTGTGGTAGATTCTCAAGAGTTGTTTAGGCTGGTAGTAAACCTTCTACATGAGTGGCCTGTACTCCCATTTATAAACCGTTCCCAGTCTAAGTGAAAATGTGCCCTCGCCCTGTGGTAACTTTCTGGTAATCTGATAAATCTGAGGCATTACCCAACAAGTCTGTTGTATCTTGGCTCTCCAGAGTACTAGTACTCCTAGTGACTTTAATGTATCCATACCCAGTGTGGCCAAATCACATTGGGATTGTATTATAAATTAAACTTTCTTTATTTTTTTTAATCTGGCACATTGAGTTAGTTTAAGAAACATATTTTGATAGGCTCCCTATGGTGTGCCTTTGCAGTAGAACCTTTAAATCAGGAGGAGCATCTGAGGGTAGCTTTTTGTTAGTAACTGAAATTCCTACCCAGTGGCAATCAGAACCTTGTCCCATTTTAGTCTCCCTGTCCAGAGTTTAGTAAATGATCTACTGTCAGCATCCAAGGCATCTTTTCTTTCTTTCCAGTTTCTTTGTTTTGAGTCATTGTCGTTCTCATTTATTAGATTTATTCATGACTTACACAAAATTTTATCTATTGATATGTACTTTTGTCTTTTCTAAAACTCTGTTTTATGTTATCCAGCGTGTTCTATTTGTATTCATTCTGTTCAGCTGGTTAATGTAATTGTAACTGTTCATATTTGCTTTTTGTACCTTTTGTACAGGTATTATATTTGGAGCATTTCGTCTTGTGACTCCGCTGAAAAGGGGCAACATGCCCAACTGGACAATCCCAGTAAAGAAATAATAATAATAATAATAATAATAATAATAATAATAATAATAATAATAATAATAATAATAATAACAATAATAATAATGATAATAATTAATAATAATAATAATAATAATAATAATAATAACAATAATAATAATAATAATAATAATAATGATAATAATTAAGAATAATAATAATAATAATAATAATAATAATGATAATAATAATAATAATGATAATAATAATAATAATAATAATGACGTCAGTTGGATCAGTAGGCCCGAGGTATCACACCCCTAATAGTCCAGCTGAATATTCTGTAGGTACTTTTCAGCTGTCTGCTCTGAATTGACAAGGCTGATGTACTGAAGTTTTTTGTGAAATTCAGGGGTTCAGGGTGAGCTGGGGACACTAGAATTTATGAACGGTACCCTGTTTATCTGTCAGTGTATTGTAAACTTGTGAATTTGTACTACCTATTGCTGACAGCAAAGGCTACAGATCAGGGTAGAAACTGACTTTATTTACTACTCTCTCTGAATTGTCAGCTTTTTTTAGTTGCCCTTACACCCAAAACACAAGTTGCTTTGTTGTCTAGTCTGATCACTCTTTAGACATTGATGTTTTTCCCCTGCTATTTGTTTTTCCACATCCAGTACTTTGGACACTTCCATTTTTTCATGTCCTAGTTCTTTGCAAAAGTAGCAGGTCACAGCCAAAAGGATTTCAGACGGTACCTTTGATTTTTTTTTTTATCTGTTGCTATCTCACACACACTTTCACCTATAATGAGTAACTGCTTCGGTTTAATAATCATTTGGCAACTATCTGAGTAGTGTTTGCCTTACTTCCAATGCTTTGTTTAATGGCATTATGTAAACCCTATATTTGTTAACAAAAAATGTCTCTACTAAGCCTTTTTTAATCAGAATATCCATGGAATATTTGAACTTCTTGCCTGTATAGTCTCTCATTTTTTCAGCAAATTATTCTGTTTAGCGATTTTAAAATGATTAAGCAGTCGTGGAGTCATTTGATCAAACTGTGTCAACATTTTTGAGTGTATGCTTGCAGTGTTAACTAATTGTTCTGTAAAGTTTTTTTTGTTTTACTCTGTGTCCTTTTTTTCCCACAAATATTGTTTATTAATGGTGACAACATCAATCCATACCAGTGCTTAATTACCATGTCCTTTTACAATATAATATTTTGGTAAATAGTAGCAACCAACACTTGATAAATTACAAACTTTAACAATAAAAAGAGATGAAACAGAACTAGTAATAATGAACAATTACCTGCAGGTGTAAGTGCCGAAAGAACAACAAAACTAATTTCCCTTACATGCTGGGCTAAACAAGGGAATTAATAATTCTGGATCTATATGTGGACCAAGATATCCATTTTAACATAGTGGCAGGTTGTGAATTCAGAGGGACTAGAGATATTTCTAACTGCATTACTTCATCTTCATCTAGTAAATTTGTTAACTGGGTAAGGGTTGGTCCTTCTGACTACTGCCACAAGCATGTAATATAGTTCTTAGAAAATAGCATGACCAAAGTTAAGAATAGCTGTTTACATCTAGGAAGAGCACTGTGTTCCTGCTAATCTAGAAGTATATGTGTGGGCTAAGCTGTATAGGTTCCTCCAAAAGTTCCGTCAAACAAATTTGAAGTTTGATTTTAAAATCTTCCAACTTGGGACAAGAATAAAAAATATGCACCCCATCTCCTGTACCCACTGATAAATATCTCCAGCAGTTAGAATTGGTGTTAAGGAACGTTCTACCCAGCCTTACCAGGGTATAAAAATATTTATGAAGGCACTTCCAACCAAAAGTCTTAAATTTTCTAATTTGAGTGACTTTATATAGTCTAAGATAGATAACAAAACCAATTCCTCTCAGGTATTCGTGTTGCGAGTAGCCTCTCCCATTCACGCTTATATTTTAAAGCCAAGTTCTGTTTTGATGTGTTCAGAAGTCTAAAAATGTTTGATATAAGATTTGTCTTGCAGTCTTTCTCATTCCTTCTTCTTTCGGCTGCTCCCATTAGGGGTCGCCACAGCGGATCATCTGTTTTCATTTTTTCCTGTCCTCTGCATCTTGCTCTGTCACACCAACCACCTGCATGTCCTCTCTGACCACATCCATAAACCTTATCTTAGGCCTTCCTCTTTTCCTGTTACCTGGTAGCTTCATCCTTAGCATCTTTTTTCCAATATACCCAGCATCCCTCCTCAGCACATGTCCAAACCAACGTAATCTTGCCTCTCTGGCTTTGTCTCCAAACCTTCCAACCTGGGTTGACCCTCTAATATACTTATTCCTAATCCTGTCCACCCTGGTCACACCCAGTGCAAATCTTAACATCTTTAACTCTGCCATGTCCAGCTCTGACTCCTGCCTTTTTGTCAATGCCACTGTCTCCAACCCATATAACATAGCTGGTCTCACTACCCTCTTGTAGACCTTCCCTTTCACTCTTACTGGTACTCATCTGTCACAAATTACTCTTCAGGTGTATAGACCAATTTATTGTTTTTAGTTTTGAGATTAACCCTAAATAATTAAATTGGAAGCCCCAGGAAAGTTTGTACTTATCCCTAACTACCTGCCAGATTAAAACCTGACTTTCTTTTGTTAGCTGATACCAATATTTTAGGGGCGACATTGACAAAGTTCCATCCTCTAGGATAACTTGGCCCTGCTTCATCAACTTGGAGTGTTGTATAGGTAACATTATATGTTCTTTGTGTTTCACTGTTGCAGTCATCACCTGTGGGTTATCCCTGCTGTGGTAGCCCTCGGCTGGCCCGAATACCAGAGTCAGTATTTTTCTGTGTCGGCTGCAGTTGCCTGTAGTCTGACGTCAGGTCGTCAGTGCTGTAAAGCAAGGCAGCCGATGTCATTACATCAGTCTTTCTTGTCGTGGAGCCCGTAGCAGAAGCAGTTCGCATGAGTGCTGGTCGGTCGCTACCAGAGTTTGAATTTCAGCTGAAAATGTCTAAAGCTAAGTACCCTGTTGGGGACCCTTTTTTCTTGCACTAACCAATGTCCGAAAAAGTCGACAATTGTCTCGCCTGTGGAAAGCAGATCCCACACCGAGACTTCCATTCTTACTGCATCACTTGTTGAGGTCCAGACCACAACGTCCCCCATTGCTGGTTCTGTGTCCTCTTTAATGCGAGAACCATTCGCTGTAGAGCTGTTATTCTAGACAGTTATTTTCGTGTTCCGTCTTTGCATTCCGATATGGCGTCTGTCAGCCAACAATCCGTGGACATTCCGAAAAAACGCAGAGGTAAAGATAGAGACAGACCATACAAGGCTAAGCCTTCCGACAATTCCACTGCTAAGCAGGTCGTCAGTTCTCCTGAATTCAGTGAGGCGCTTTTGCAGCCCCTGATGCCCAATTCGATATCTACGCAGGCCTCTACCGAGACCCTTTCGGAGTCTGGTATGTCACAGAAATCTTCTTCGTCTTCCAAGCCTTTCCCTGTCTCTGCTTCGGTTGGGTCCAGAGCCACAGCGCAAGCACCGGCTTCTGAGGAGGCATTTCGAACTACCAAATCTGGACAAAAAAACGACATCTTCTCATCCGACTACTGTTTCTCTTAGACTGACGGATTCTGTCAGGCCACTCCTAGAAAATCTGCTTCTAGCCACCATCTTGCTCCTGCTCCGCCACCCCAGCACAAATGCTTAAAATGGCAGAGGATCTCATCTCCCTTATCTGGGGTAGTCAGGCCACAACTTCTAACAGGAAAAGGCACCCTTCTCCAGAAATTATGACAGAACAGGATTCTGAGGAATCTGACTATTCAGATTTTGAAGAGGAACAACAACCTCTGACTGCGTATGAGGATTCAGATGCAGAGGAATCCATCCCTTCTGCTTCCCCTCCAGAGGACCTTTCCTTTGGGGAAACCCTTCACACCCTCAGTGAACATTTCCAATGGGAATCTCAGGACTTCCCCCAGTCTAAGAAAAGACTTAGAGAGTTTCTGGACCTGCCCCAGCACAACCCCCTGGCCACCCCCCTATTTTAGAAGTGGTGAATGATGTTTTCCATGAATCCAGCTTAGCCACTGATGCCCTCCCACCTACCCTCAGTAAACCTGACAGGTACTGGATTCTCACAGATACTTGTACAGAAATCCTGCTGCAGACCCAGAGGTCATTACACAAGGACCTAAAGGAACTAAGACTAGTTCTGCCAAGAATCCTATTCCTTCTGACAAGGACTCCAGAGCTCTGGACAGATGTGGTAAAAAGGTATACACCTCTGCAACCTTAGCTATCAGAGCTCTCAATTGTCAGTTCCATATGTTAAAATATTGGAACTATTAAAACAAAAATTTCTACCGTTCCTGACTGTACCAATTCAAAAGAGTTAGCAGATTTACTGCACTCTGCTTGTCAAGTGGCCAAACACTCATTACACTATGGATATGAGGCCCTAGAAGCCTTTAACAGGGCAGCAGTGTCAGGATCTGTCATTAGGAGACATGCATGGCTAAAGGGACAACCTCTCCCTGATCATGTCAAGTCTAAACTTATTGCTGCATCCCTGGATAAGGAGCGCTTGTTTGGAGTAAAAGCGGAAGAGGTGCTTAAAAAGATGGAAGACAAAGCTAAATCTATGCAGACAGTAAAATATTTCTTTCAGTTTCAACCTCCCAGGTTCAGCAGGAACTTTTCCTCTAAGCTCTGGTCCTTCCCCACACCTAGCAGACAGGGCCAAGGTAAGCCCCGCAGGAACAGATCATCCAGGCCCCTATCCCAGGGCCAGCAGAGAAGCAAACAGTGGACCACTTCCGCCCCATAGACGGAGTTCTAAGCCACCCTTCTATGGCAAAAATTCACAATGACTCCCCCTCCCCCCTCTGCCCTCCCCTTCACTCACCAAAAGCTAGGAGGAAGGCTCTCCCTCTTCAAAGAAAATTGGCTTTCTGTAACAAAGGACCAATGGGTCTTAAAGATCATTTTTCAGGGATACAAATTCTCTTTCAGCGAACTACCAATTCCAAGTGGGTACCCAGACTTATCTCCAAATCAGTGGACAGAGGCATTGAAACAGGTCCAAACTCTCATATCCCAGGGGGCAGTAGAACCTGTCCCCTCAGATCAAACAGGCAAAGGCTTTTATTCCAGACTATTCCTTGTTCCCAAAAAAGAGAGCACTTGGCACCTCATCCTGGATCTATCCATTCTGAACACCTCCCTGGTGGTCCCCAGATTCAAAATGCTAACTTTGCAGAAGCTACTGCCTATGCTGACAAAAAATGCCTGGTTACTGACCCTAGACCTAAAAGATGCCTACCTCCACATCCCCATAAGGGAATCCTGCAGGAAATTCCTGCGCTTCAGAGCAGGATCACAACACTTTCAGTTCTCTGCACTCCCCTTTGGCTTATCTACTGCACCCAGAGTATTTACCAAATGCTTAGCCTGTTCATAGCATTTTGCAGACAGAGAAATATACAGATTTACCCTTACCTGGACGGCTGCCTCATTCAGGCAGATTACAAAGAAAAGCTGCTCCAGGACCTTCTCTTTGTCAAATCCCTCCTAACTTCCCTAGGGTTCACCATCAACGAGAAAAATCAAAGCAAACTCCCACCAGGAAGATCATTTTCTTGGGAGCTCTACTTGACACAGCATCCCAAATGGCCTTCCTATCCCCAGAAAAGCAGAGCTTCCTGCCTCTCTACTTTACCCACCTGGCTTCCAGAAGTCACCTCACTGCGAGGAAGTTCCTGTGGCCAGGCTTCACATGAGAAAACTTCAGTGGTATCTAAAGAACCTTTGGTGTCAGCACTCTCAGTCTCTAAAGACCTCTCTCCCTCTGATCCCACATATAAGGGCCGAGTTTCTCTGGTGGGCAGAGGCCTGTGCCAAGAACAAGGGTCTTCCCTTCATCCTCCACCCTATCAGTCAGACAATTACCAACGATGCCTCAGACATTGCTTGGGGCGTTCACCTAGCAGGCAGGTGCACCCAAGGTCTTTGGGATGCCCATCACCTTTCCTTACACATCAATCAGAAAGAAACGAATGCAGTACAAAAGGCTCTGACGTCCATCAAACCCCATCTCAGGCCAGGGGTTCTCCTTATAAAAACAGACAACACCACAGTAATGTGGTATATTAACAAAGGGGGGGGGCCCAGTCTTACCCTCTGTACAGGCTAGCCATGAACCTCTGGCTGACAGCCATCTCCATGGGTCTACACCTAATTGCCCAATACCTACCAGGGGTCAACAACACCCTGGCAGACCACGAAAGCTGAAACTTACTGGACCCCCATGAATGGCAGCTCCACAGGGAAATCTTTCTGCAAACCACTCAGGAGTGGGGGACTCCAGAGGTGGATGTCTTTGCTTTGCACCTCAACCACCAGCTGTGAAAGTTCTGTACCAGGGAGTATCACCTCCTAGCATGGAAGGTGGATGCCTTAACCTTCCCCTGGAAATCCCTCTTTGTGTATGCATTCCCTCCTCTGCCTCTTATTTCCTGATCACAATAAGGGAGGAAAGACCAGAGGCCATCCTCATTGCTCCAGATTGGCCCAGACAGCATTGGTACCCCTTACTGCGCAACCTGACCTTACAGCCCCCCAAGCAGCTTCCCCTGATCTCAGACCTCTTGACTCAGGTGAGGGGGGGGGGGGTACTGCACCCAGACCTGCAGACTCTCAATCTTTCAGGATGGCTTATACTTTAAAACCTAACAAGGAGTCCCTGTTAAGCAAACAGGTCCTAGACAGTATCACAGAGGCCAGAAGGCCCAGCACCTGAAAATCTTACACAGGGAAATGGAAAAGATTCTGCTCCGGGAGCCAGTCCAGAGGGGCCAGTACCTCACATCCTTCCATCCCTCTTATCTTGGATTACCTAGCCGAGTTACTCAAAAGTGGCTTCTCCTTTTCTTCTATTAAAATCCATGCCTCCGCCATTTCAGCGCATTACAATTCAGACCTACCCCTCTTCTCTCATCCTTTGATTGAACAATTCTTCAGAAGGGCTTCTAATATCAGACGTCCCAGAAGGCCTCCCACGCCAGCCTGGGACCTGAATTATGTTTTAGAAAAACTAACGTTACCTCCTTTAGAACCTGCTGCTTCAACATAATTGAAATACCTCTCCTGGAAGACTGCCTTCCTACTAGCTATCACCTCAGCCAGAAGGGTTTCAGAACTTCAGGCACTCATGGCTGTTGAGCCCGTCATCATTTTCCATGCAGACAGGGTCTCCCTGAGGTCGATCCCCTCCTTTATGCCCAGGTTGGTATCTAATGTGACCCTCAACCAGGCCATACACCTACCCACCTTCTTTCTCAACCCTCAAAACAAGGGGGAAAGAATTCTGCACTCGCTAGATGTGCACAGACAACTCAGATACTATCTGGACCATACTAAACCCTTCAGAAAAACAGACCAGCTGATTGTCAGCTTTGCCCCAGGGATGGAGGGGAAGCCCATTTCCTAGCAAACCATTTCCAAATGGATATCACGCTGTATCCATTTCTGCTACAAACTACATGGGAACCCCCCTCTTAAGTCTATTCATACCCATTCCACTAGGGCAGCCTCCACTTCCATAGCCTTTCTCAGAGGAGTCCTCATGGGACACCTTGGAAGCTGCCACCTAGACCTCTGTCCATACCTTTACAAAGCATTACCACCTACATCTTTTTTCTAAGTCCAGGGCAGGGTTTGCATCTGCACGTCTGCAGGGTTTGCTGACCCATGCCTAGGGCTCTAACCTATCCTTCCACCCCTCTCCTCAGCTTTGGGAAGCCTCCCACAGGTGATGACTGCAACAGTGAAACACAAAGAACACAGTACAGTTGTGTACACTTACCATAAATGTAGAGGTTCAAGTGTATTCACCGTTGCAGTCCTGGTTTCCCTTCCTCCATTCCCCTTATATCCTCTTCCCCTAGGGGGACATAAGCTTCCCACGGTGGCTTTTAGCCACCAGGACCACTTTATCTTATTTCCTTGTGTTTCTGATGGGTTAGGGCAAGAAAAACTGATGTAATGACATTGGCTGCCTTGCTTTATAGCACTCATGGCATGTCAGACTACAGGCGACTGCAGCCGACGCAGAAAAACATTGACTCTGGTATTCGGGCCAGCCGAGGGCTAACCACAGCAGGGATAACCCACAGGTGATGACTGCAACGGTGAATACACTCGAACATCTACATTTATGGTAAGTGTACACAACTGTACTATCCTTGATATCGGAAAGTGGGGAAGACCTATAGCTTTTTAAAACCTAATTTCTCCCTTTATGCAGGTTTACAGGAAGGTCTCGAATATGTCACCACTTATAAAACACCCCAGATCAATCCAAGTGTCCTGAAAACTAGACCCTATCTAAAATCATAACCTTCCAAACAGAAGATAAATTTGTCATTTGAAGTGTAGATACTATGGCTAAGGCCACTGCAGTCCAGTATAATTCCAACTGAAGAACTGAAATTCCACCGAGTGACGGTGCTATTTCTAGGGTATCTCAGGAAACCATGGGTTTGCTGCTTTTCTCAAGTAAAGTCCCTCATTTTCCTTCTTAATGTTTGAAAAATCATATGTGAAAGAGGGAGGCCTAATGCCTGGGAAATTATATAGTGACAATGGCAATGCAAACTAGTTCAAGTACTGTACCTTCTGGTCTAAATCCAAAGGGATCCTTTTCAATCTTGTTAAATGGTCCTGAATTTTTCCCGTCATAACCTTGTAGGTCATATTAACTGTAACCTGGACTGAATCTGCCACCCATACACCTAAGTATTTTAATTTGGTTGGGGTGTTCAGGAAGGGGAAAACAACTGAATAAAATCTGTAGCATAGCCATATTAACTGAGGCTGCTTTATATTTTTAAATATTTACTTTACACCCAGCCAGTGACCCAGATTTACACGATATATCAAAAATCAAAGGCAGATTCCTTTGAGGTTACGATAGAGATAGTAGACTGTTATCTGCAAAGAGGGATAACTTCAGTTCCATATTGCCCCCACATATATCCCCTAATTGTTGAATCCCTAATTGGTTGACCTAGATGTTCCATAATGGATTAGCTGTATGTTTTCTTCACATCAGTTCTTCATTTCCAGGAGAAATGAGTTTTGTGACCACTTGCAAATCTGTGTGCTTTTAGTATTCCTGTTAGATGCATAAGGTTCAGGGCATTCATACTCCAGGCCATCTTTCTCATGTTGACGGAAAATGTATGTATTTCATGAATAGTATAGGTGTCTGGTAGCAGAAGAAGGTC